>NC_056726.1:1479210978-1479246435 GCF_019279795.1 Protopterus annectens
ACAACTGAAGGATATAAAACAATCACGAGGGAGATAAAAGATCACAAAAGACTTTGAGACCAGTTACCTTTTGTAGTCGCAAAATGACTCCAATAAAGAAGGGATATCACCCTGTATTCAGCAATTGTTGGCTATATATTGGAGAATCAAACAGACAGAATATCTAACAGTCTTTTCATCCATAATAGTGCAGACACCACATCATGAAGTGCAAGTACTAGTAGACAGTTTCAAAATGAACAGGATTACTGATGGTATCAGTCAGGCAGTATTTGCTAGGCTGATAACTACTTTCAGTACAAAAAAATAATCATTCAAGAAGGAGAAAAATATTCCCCGGGATTCATGAACCTTGCGCCAGGTGCAGGAGTAGCGTCGGCGGTCTAACGCCAAATATGGCTGCTGAGCGATTCAGGTACAAGCTTTTTCCATGTGCACTACCAGTGTACACCAGAGCTGTGCAGCTCCTGCCACATGTATGCTAATTATCCCATGCGCAGCAGTGTAGCATGCAAATGTAGGTATATAGTGATTCATGAAGTGGTGCAGGCGTAGCATAAGCATGCAGAAATGCAAACCAAAAAAAGTTTTACATTTTATCAAACATAAAATCGAAGCCATGAAAGCAGACCAAACTTATGTATTATAATGTTAATATATGCCAATGGCTAAATGTATAGCCAATGGCATAAAAAAACATGCACAATACATAAAAAATAACATTTAATGTCATGGCCACACTAACGCTAAGTAAAATCGCAGTGCATCGGTGCGCAAACGGGATCACAATGAAAATATATTTAGATGTCATAAAACTGCAATGTAACACAATTCATGAATTCCCCATAATAGTCAATGGCATGCATGCTACACCACAACTATGGCGCAAGGTGGTGTACCATGGCGCAAAGTGTTCTGCATGGTAATTAGGAATTAGTAGTCAATGCCATGCAAATGAGCCAAGTAATACTGAATCGCAAAATCCCCGCCGACGTATGGATGTACCACACAGCATAGCGGTACAACAACGAGGTGTGGCCTGAAGATAAACATGACATCAAGAGAGGGGGTGCGCCAGCTTAGCTGTAAGCACATTAGAGCATTGCTAATCCGGGTTGCCTGTTGCTAAGCAAAGCCGCAGGATAGGGATGTGGAAGTATCCATAGCTTTGCTTAGCTGAGAGCACACAAGGTAACTGAAAGTGCAAAAATGAGTTATCTGCAAAGTGAAGTACATCCATGTGAACAGTACTCTCTGTGTGTTGTATCAACAAAAAAAGCCTCTGTGTGTGTGTTATTCACAAACGTTTGGTGTGTGCCACCCAGTACACTTACCATTGTCCACTGTACAAGAGCTGCTTACATCAGCCACCATCCACTTACCTGTATACACCCCAAAGACCTGTCAGTCATGTGGCACATGCAATAACTGTTATACAGACCTATTACTTGTGTTCAGCTGTACCCTGTATATGACACAGTCAGTGTGTTACCACACTGCCACACCCCTTGTAGGAAAGGACAGCAGACCAACATCCTCCTGACACACAGACACCTAGAGCACAAACAGAATCCATTATGGAGACCACATTCAGTCAGTTTTAATGACAGCAATAATGCATCATGGCTGGACAGCTACATACCCTGATGTGTAAGCATTAAACAGCCAACTGACAACACTTTCAACAGCATTACATTGCTAAACTGTAGTACATTCACCCTGTGCATCAGAACCATATTAGCATGTCCCTGTATCGATGGTATGGATGACAGAGATGTGGCACAGGTATCATCATATGCTGAGGGTGCAGTGTGGGCTTGCCAGTGGCCTAGGCTGAGCCATTTGGTTGACATCATGTGTGTGGGTTAGGGGGTTGTTTATTAAATGGGCCATGCAGAGGTGGTGTGTGTAAGTATGGAGGTGCCCTAGCTGTGATGGTGATGTGTGTGTGTGTGTGTGTGTGTGCGTGCGTGTGTGTGTGTGTGTGTGTGTGTGTGTGTGTGTGTGTGTGTGTGTGTGTGTGTGTGTGTGTGTGTGTGTGTGTGTGTGCGTGTGTGTGTATGGATGCACACATTTCTGCCATGTGGCTGCACTATACAGGGGTATGTTGGACAGCTGTGGACCGTACATGGCAGGGTGTACAGTTCATTGTGTCCAGCCACAAACACGGGAACTGGGCCTGCTGCACGGGCACCAACAGGCAGAAGCCAAGATATGGTACTCTTCCCCTGATGATGACAATTGTCTGCTGGATCCACATCCCTGTTGGAACCAGCCAGGACCACGTGCCTGTGGCCTGCTGTGTCATGGTGTGGACAGCACCTCCCCTGCAGTGGAGCTGCTGGTACTGCCACTACGGGAGCAGGAGTGAGATGTTGCACAGCCATGAGACCTTCAGCTGCTCATGGTGCTGTCCTATGTCCATGTGGCCAGTGCTCTACTCCCACCACATGCTCTAGCACAGACATCCCATGGTCGAGGATTGCCACCATCTCACCCAAGTGTCTATCCATGACCTCCTCATAATAACGGTGGGCATCTGCAAGATCACGGATGTTGTCACGTACAGCAGGAAGAGTAGCCTTCTGGAGTCTCAGACCATCTCTGATTTAACATTCAATTTGTTCCTGTGCCTCAATGACGGTCTGAAATATGTGTCTGGTGACACCTGCTGTGGCACTTGTGGCAGGGGCATGATGGGCAGCAGTCCTCCTATGAGTGCACCTGTCCATCTGCCTGTGAGGGACCTCACCTGTTATCTGGCTATGGCTGGTGTCTACAGCCACACTTGCCACAGTCATCACACTTTCCTGTCCCATGCCACCACCCGTCAACTGTCCCTCATCTATGGCCACTAGTGATGGGTTATGTGTGGGCATTATGACTGTGTGCAGGTATGGGGTGGAAAAAAGTTGGATGCTAACCAATGGCACAGATTCAGCCCCTGATAACCCTGCCTGTGCCTCACTATGCCTATCATCATTGTCAGAGTCTGCAGAGACACTGACATCAGTTTCCCAGTGGAAGGGACCCTGATCCACATCGCCACCTGTAAGGGGAAGACAATATATGTAAATTAATACCTGCATGTTATGGTTTACTTACACACACACACACACACACACACACACACACACACACACACACACACACACTCACCTACAGGTGAGGTGGCACAGAGATATTACACAGACCTCACATTACCCAGCAGTTGACATTCATGACACATGGCACTCAACATCATGCATTGCGGCCATTCTTAATCCTTGTTACTAACAATATACATCTCTGGGATGCATGAGTCATGTTAGTAGGTGATGTCCCTTCCCCTGGAACACACCGTACCCATGTACACATTATTGCTGTGCATCTGTATAGCACACTGGCATCTACTGTAGACCATACCGCACAACTGTACAAATCATTGCTGAATGTGTAGATGTCTGGCCGTTATGTTTGCTCTGCTCCTCACAACCCCTACGTGTTTGTCCAACACATAACTGGGATGATATGAGGACAGATGTCACTAATTAATGACTGACATTTGATTTGCAGATCTCATCAGCAGTGCATGTATGTGCAATAAATTCCAGTTACACCAATGACCTTCAAAGCTTAATGTGGATATGAGGAGAGTACATACCCCTGTTGACATGCCAGCCTTTTCTACAATATGAAATGGGGCCACACTACTGCATTTGAAAACATTACGCACACCTGTTATGTGACATATGACCTGTGCAATCCAATCAAGAATCAAACAAATGTATTAGTCATGAAGATACTGAATGAGATGCGTACAATATAGGGGTTGCACAAGTGTGAACACCCTTAAACCAATGGTTTGTTGAAGCACCTGTTAAGTGAACTACAGCAGTCACTATTCCTGGGAAGGGGTATACTAGCATGACACATCTTCACTTGACATTATTTGGTCTGTCTTCCCTACAAAGGTCCCCCAACTCTGCCAGAGTGCAAGGCCAGCTCATGTGCACAGCCCTTGGAGGTCACACAGGGGCTTTACTATTGTTGTTGAGTCTGGGTTATGTCTGGCCCAATTTATAACCTTGAATGTGTTCAGATACAGCTATTCCTAGCTAGCTTTGGATGTGTGCTTCACTTCACTGTTGTGTTTGAAGCTGAAACCCCTCCCCATCCTTAGCCTTATTTCAGATGCTTGACAACTGTGGGCCACATGTGAGTGTTATTTTGTAGTGTACCAAATTCCCTCCACCATGTCTACAGGCCTAGTTCTAGCTAATGAATAGTAACCCTAAAGGTATACACTGGCACCAGCAAGCTTCAAGTTGGGGATGGTGGCCCTGAGGTGAAGTGAGGTGTTGGTTGTACACCACACATATCTTTATGAATACTGTCTGTAGGTTTGAACCTTGGTCTCATGACACTATTACACATCACAACACATGCCTTTGGGAGACTTGATGTTATGCTTTTGCTACCTGTACACAGTCCTGGATGGTGTTTCTTGTGGGGAAAATCTTCTGTCTACTTACCTTACCCCATAGACAACACTTATGCAGAATCCAGGTGATTGTTGCCACAGGTACTACACAGGCAGTACTTGATAGACATTCCTGCAACTCCCTCAGTGTTGCTGCATATCTCCTGGCAGCCTCCCTGAACAGTTTTCTACATGTTTTGTCATCTGTTTTTGATGGGCATTGGGTTCTTTTCAACATCACTGTTGTCCCATATTTAATGCACCTCTAGATCACTGTCCACACTGTTTTCCATGGTATATGCAATGATGAGGTAATGTTTTTTTCCCTATCCTGATTGCTACATTTCAGATATGGGATTCCTTTTTAAGATGTGTGCAAGCCATGGCTGCTTCTGTTGCAGGCAACTGAGGAAATGTCATGAACATACTCCTTGAACAGCAGACCATTACTAGGTGTGACATTGAGGCCCTGTACTTGATGGCAGGTGTGTAATCAGGTACATATTGTGGAGGCAGCTTGCAATGTACTGACAGCATTCACTCTATTTGAGTGAATGCTGTCAGTAAATCACAAGCTGCCTCCACAATATGTTATTTTGAGGGTGTGCACACATATGCATCCAGTGTTTTGTAAGGGTTGTATACCCCGTATTTGTTGCCCTATCATATCATTCTATTTTATACATTAATTGTTCATGTTAGGATCATATTACAGGTTGCAGAAGGTGTGGAATGTATTATTGCGGTCTATTCTTGTATATATGAGGTGCAGTTGCCATCTTAATAGGTGTGTGTACACTGTTGTATCCACTGTATAAGGATAATGTTTCACACATGTCCATATTGTAACTCATTTGTCCCACCATTTTGTTTGTTTCTGTCCATACATCTTGCACTGACAGGTTGTGAGGTATACTGCAGGAATCTTACATACCCTTCAGATATGACACCATGGTAACCACTGTGATGTAATGCAGTTAACACCAATGAAACTGAACAAGTATATCATGCATTATGGGTAGGTGTGATAAATGTGTGCATGCAAATAGCATGTCCTTAACATGGCCGGTGTATTGGCAAGCCTCAACAAAACAATTCCATACTCGCCAGCTACAGGCTGCTGTCCCAGTTGTATACCAGAGGGACCTAAATAGCTGTGGGAGAGAGGTAATGTCAGTAGCCACTCATGTGGCATTGGTACAGGGTCGAAGCAGCATTTCAGTACATTAACAGTACAACCCCAATACTGCAAAATATGCTGGCCATCATCATAGATGTGCACATCTGTGCATTACTGAACACCAGCAAGACCTACTATCTCATCTGACATATGCATGTAGATACTATACAGATAGAAATGGATAAGCAACAGTGTTCTAGTAATGTGCACTGGGGCCTTACCTGCATGCTCCTTTGTTCTTTGTGTGGGTGCAACCCACCTCCACAATGCTTTCTTCAACTTCATGGGTTGTGCATTGGGTGGATGCCCCAAGGTTGGTGAGGAGCTCCTCAGTGGGTGTCAGTGGGGGCTGGATGGCTGAGCTCCCACCAGTGGCTAGCCAGTCCCTTGCTCATAAGTTCTGCTGTGCAGGCCGACGTCATTTACCCTGTGGACCAGATTGTTCCACAAGGTGTTCCTCTCCTGCATATCTTGTGCTCTCTGGCCAAATAATAGCTCATTATGTTCTATCACAAATTGGGTGATTATGTCATTTTCACCAATAGAGAATACCGGGAGGCAAGGCCTCTGCATGTTACATGGAAGACATAAACAGGAGAAAAGGTCACAGGACCTCATACAGTTGTCAAATTGCACATCAACAGTGGATATTACTTGAAAATAATCCAAATTACACCATAACCCTCTAATCTATCATGGCTATAGCAGCTTGCATTACACTCCTGGCCCTGAGCTATCTTATTCCCCCCAATGTTGAACACTCAGTTGCTTAATCATTTATTCTCCATTCATTTCTGTGTAGAGGGATGACAGTGGCCGTCAGTGATGTTATTATGCCCCATGGAGACTTGCTGTTATTGCCATCAGAAGGCAATATGTACATGCTCACCATTGATGTGGGGAGTAGTGTGTCTGATGTACATATCCCCGTATACAAATGGGGTGAACAGGGTGGCAATGTTCTCACCTAACCTGTCTGATGCTGGTTGCCTATATCCATGACATGTGTGTGTATGAGGTGTGCTTTACCCCCAGTACAGTATGAATTGTTTTGTTGCCTCTGACACTGACAACATATGTGGAGACACTGTTGCAATTGTCCTTGGTGGTGTGGATATGTCTGATTTGTAGTCATAGGCAGCCTTACAGGAAGTCACCTGTGAACTTACATGCTTGCTCAGATAGAGGTGGGCTTGCTTCCAAGTTGTTGCCTGCACCTATGTGTCCCTGTACAACCAATATAGCAACCTACTATGTGGTTTGTGTATTGCTGCTGTCCACCAAAGGGGATTACTCTACCTTGGTGGAGGCTGGTTTTACAGGTCAGGTACTGCTGAGTCCATATAGCTACAGTGGATATAAAGTGTACACACCCCTGTTACAATGCCTGGTATTTGTGGAATTGAAATATGACACCACAATAACTCATTTCAAAACAATTCCCACCTTTAATGTGACCTCTAGCCTGTACAATTCAATTGAAAACATAACACTCTGGTCTGTGAAAACATATGGAAATAAGCAGTACAATAAGCCAGTTGAAAGAGTGTGCACACCCTTAAATTGATATGTTGTGTAAGCACCTGGTGAGATGATTACAGCATTCATTCATCTTGGTTTGGACTCTAACATCATGGCGCATCTTCACTTGGCAATCATTACTCACCTTTCTTGAAACAGCTTTGTTTGTTTTTCAATAGAATTGTATAGGTTATGGGTCATATTCAAGATGAGAAACATTTTGAAATGATTTTCTGTGGTCTCATTGTCATACAGCACACAAACCTGGCATTCCAACAGGGGTGTGTACACTTTTGATATCCACTGTATATATGTGTTGATATAGCTGTTAGTGGTAGGCATGGACAGAAGGTCATAACACAGTTGGATATTTCTCCGATTACTTCCTGATAATCATGCCTACTCTAGTATCCTTATCAGTGTCAGAGCAATGCAACAACCAGTAGCTGTAGACGTTTATGTCTGTTGTATGCACTGACACCGATATTACACACATATGCAACATGTACAACCTATTTACCTGACTGCTTGAAACCCATGTTATTAGTTTTGTGCCTTCCAGCTGAACATAAGCATACATACATGTGCTCAAGGGATACCTGGTATACATTTATTTTCTTTGTTAGTATGGCACACTGTATTTACAGTCTTGCTGCTCAATCATACTTCTCAACCTGTTATAGCAGGACATCTGGACAATGGCACACATAAATGGGTGACAACAGGGACATCAGTACTGATACTGTATTAATATAGATGCACCATACATTAGTAAGTTGATTGCACTGTAGGCTTTGTAGTCACTGTGATAACCTGGAAAATCTCCAACAGTCATAAGTAGGCTATTATTTTACATTGTCATTGCTCACAGACTTGCCAATGGTTTGGCTGACATAACTCAAGTATATGTGTATGCGACTACAGATATCAGTCACAAATGTGCTTATTGTCCAGCAGAACACTGTACAGTTGAATGTTATTAATTAAATATATCACATGCAGTTGTGTCTGCAACAGTACGTTACTATGCACATTCCCTATCTAGAGCTTTTAGATTTACAAGACAAACATGTATCAAACTCATATTCACAGGTAACATATGGATATGGACAACATCCCATTAACTGGCCTAGCAGTGGCACAGTCACAACTGTTTGACAGACACCCCAGCAGTTGTCATATGTGAGCTGGCCTTTCCCAGGGTGAGTCAGGCTCCTGAGCTGTGATTCTACCTTGCACACTCTTAGAGCATCACATCTGGACAAAGCCTAAAATGATGAGGGGATAAATAGGGACAGATTTTAAATATTCCTGTTACAAACTTAGGAAGTTTATAGAATAATACATTTTGCATTACCGTGAATATTCTTAAGGATGTGGAGTCTTAAACTCAAGTGTTTGTCATTACTTAATGACGTCAATCTTCAGCTATTTGTCAGAAAAGTACAGATCTCAGGAGGAACAGACAAAAATCTATGACTGAAAAATCTGGACATTCTGTGAAGATCTGCACAGTTGAGAGGTATGGCTGTGATCTCTCCCACTGCAGAGAGGGCCAGATGCTATAGCCATAGCAGCTGTTCAGCAGGACATTAGTACAGCAAGTCTTGTTGGGACATCTATTCTTTCAAAATCATATTTCCCATTATTACTGACCAAGTACTACATTCAATTACATGCTTACATGTTTCACATACCTTTTTTCTTTTCTTTTCTGTTTTCTTGTTTTTGTTTTTATTTGATTTCTCTCTCTCTCTCTCATTCTCTCTCTCTCTCTCTCTCTCTCTCTGTGCACTACAGGGATAGAGTTGGTTTGAAAAGGTGGCAGCATGGCTTTTGTAGGTGATGCAATTGGTGCTCCCCACTTGCTAATTGCATGCAGAGCAGCTGTGTAGTTCTTCCAATAGCCAATGTCATGGCAATACACTTCTATAATAGATTACTTCATGCAGGCGTTGTCCCTTTACCTTGCCTGTAAGGAAGGCGTTCTTGAGGTGTGTGGGCAGCAGTGTTACAGACAGCAGGTGGGAATACCTCTTACAACAAGACTTGTGGACACAGACCAACTAAATGTTTTTATAAGGTTCCAGACTTAGGGACAGAATGTGAGTATTGCTGTTATATGCTTTGAATACTGCTACTTTTACAGGGTTTATGTGTACATGCTAGTTCTGCATGGATTTCAGTCTGACAAATTTATGTGTATGCATAGTTCTCAGCTGTAGAGCTATCCACATAATGGCCTGTAATGTTTGGTGCTTTCCCCAGACAGGTGTTGTCCTTGGCAAATTAGTGGCATACTCTGGTGATTGCTATCAGTAAATGGCAACATCAGTTTGTTTCTGACTTCATATCCCTCAAAAAGGATATATTGCAACCAATCCTGTAACACCAGCAACTTTCTCAGTGTGTATAAGAGCAATATGTCAAATATGGCCCTATGTTTGGGCCTCTGTTCTCCACTTATATTCCAGGCTTTGTCCAGATGTCATGCAGTAAGAGGTTGATAGGTATAGTCTATCATTATTAAGTGCTGTCATTCCTGCTATCATCTCAGTGATATTGTGGAATCCCACACATGTTGTGGGGTAGGGGCCATAAATATGAGGGCATAGGATGGACAATATGTGTAACCCTGTACAGTCAAGAGGTTGGTGTATAGAGAACGCTCTTAGATACCCTTGTAACACATTTTTATGTAGGGAGGAGTATTAAATGTTTTAAAATTAGGCTGTTAGAACTTGGAAAGATATTACTAATAAGAAACAGAAAAGGTCTATAGCTGTATATTTTGATACATGTCATCATAGGGACAGTAGTGGGTTACAGGGTACTGTTTTATAAACAGTCTGTTTGTCAGTCCAATAGAACATTTAGAAATGGAGGCTGTTGAATTAAATATGTAATTAAGTGTTAATTGATTCTTGTATTCAAGGCAAGTATGTTTTGTAGTGTTGTACAACCTGAAAGCTTTGTCCAAGACATCAGAGTATAATAATTTGTGTGGATTACTGGCTGTTTGATTTTCTGTGTGCTCTCTTCAGTCATTTCATTTATTTTGCTAAGAGATTGGTATATGTGTGGCCATTGTGTACAACCTATCATGATTTTGTAGCAGCATATTGTGTACTTATTATTTGGACTGTGTATGGGTGGGGGCAGCAGATGAATGTCCCATACCACCCCAAAATTCCATCTACACTGTGACCTGGCACAGGATATGTAAGGGTATTGTGTGACTCTCATGGTGGATATATCTGTCCACACAGCCATTGTACTGTGGTATATATTAGGCTTACCAGTATTTAGCTGTGAGTGTGTTGTTTATATATGTATTTATTTTATATATATATATATATATATATATATATATATATATATATATATATATATATATATATGAGTGTGTGTGTGTGTGTGTGTTTGTGTGTGTGTGTGTGTGTGTGTGTGTGTGTGTGTGTGTGTGTGTGTGTGTGTGTGTGTGTGTGTGTGTGTGTGTGTGTGTGGTGTGTGTAATATATATACATATATATATATATATATCTATATATATATATATATATATATATATATATATATATATATATATGGGTCTACATCATTTGATCAAAAGACCATTTGACCTAAACCCATTTGATCGAAATTTCATTTGATCAAAAACCAGTATTCAAGGCAAATAACAGGGATTTGTCCCCCTTCCCAATTTCGCAATGTCGTGTGACCTTGGAGTTGGTATATATAGTTAGGGGAGGTGTGGGGGGTGCTGTCCCCCACCTATTTTCATTTAAAATCTGTACTTTTTGTTTTATTTTCTTCTTTTAAAGGAAACTAGGTGGGGACTTCACCCCCACACACCCCCAATGTACCCCCCCCAACTATATATACCAACTACAGGGTTGCACGACATTGGGGAGGGGGACAAATCCCAGTTTTATGCCTTGAATGCTGGTTTTCAACCAAATGAAATTTCGATCAAATGGGTTTAGGTCAAATGGTCTTTCGATCAAATGAAGTAGACCCATATCTATCTATCTATATATATATATATATATATATATATATATATATATATATATATATATATATATATATATATATATATATATATATATATATATATATATATATATATATATATATATATATATATATATATATATATATATGTGTGTGTGTGTGTGTATGTAAATATATATATATATATATATATATATATATATATATATATATATATATATATATATATATATGTGTGTGTGTGTGTGTGTGTGTGTGTGTGTGTGTATCATTTGAATCTTTCGGGATTCCACAGCATTCATTCCCTATGGTAAAGTGACTGTACTGCATGATATGTTAGAAAAAATCATCCTAAAACTTTACAGCTCAGATGGCTTAGTGGTTAAGTGCTTTGACTATGGTGTACAGGGTCCTAGGTTCAAAACCTGTAAAGGCTGTTCATCTTGTTGCTGGGCAGAAGTAGACAGAGTGAATAAGGCACTTTAAAGCAGCTTTAAATGGGTTTGCACAGGTTTGCACAATGTTAAGTGGAGCTAATAGACAGTTAAACGAATAGGCGCTTAAACTGTGTACGCTTCTCTTAGTGACGCTTATCAATGCACAAACATGCTTAGCATCTACATTTAAGCAAGAAATACACCAGCTAACCATAGCTGAGCATTGCTAACCATTGCTCACTTTTTTCTGTTCAGAAAATATCAGACTAATGACTTCCTTTAGTAAGTGTATATAATTTCCTGTACATAACATGTCTCTATGTGCTGTCAATACACTATCAAGGGGTGTAACAATACTGTATGGGACACGTGTATACATGGGTGATGTCACATGTTATATGCACTCACACTTCCATTGTACACCAGCTACACTACCATGGTGGCAAGGATAATTTTCCACTCATTTCACTATTAAAATGGTACATTTAACACTACTTTTCTATGTAAAATGTGATTGCCTGTTGTAGTACTTGAGCCTTGGTGGATATCTCCAGCTTGCACTCAAAGACTGCTGTAGGGTACCCCATCTGTGCTCTTATTTTCTTGTGTCTGTGTATCTGTGGCCATTGTTAATATAGTGTCAGGATTGTGTACAACTATAGTGTGTACATGTTATTTGTGCTGTGTACTGAGGGGGGGGACTTAGGTTCATAGTGGTGAACTAGGCTATACAAGCCTTTACAAGCCTAAACTGGGGCTTTTACAAGCCTAGTCCACAAGATTACCCTGGCATCGTGCCACCCAGCCTTAGTTCACAGTGTGTCTGTTGACAAGAGCCACTGGAGTGATCCCCAGGGTGCATTTTCTATTTCCCATCCACTCATCAGGATGTCCTTTGAAGAGGGCCAGTGAGGTGCTCTGCTCACCATGCATGCAAAGTCTATTCCACAGCATGGGCAGTCTCTCGATTATGAACCTGTCCCTCCAGCATGTTCTGTTGATTGTGTTAATGAGGTTGAGGTCTTTGTAGTGTGCAGTGCAGAGGAATTTGGATTTCTTTAGATGTAGGATTTCTAACAGAGCTGGGTCAGACCTGGCCTTTTTGAAGAATGTCTACATCAGTTGGAGAGTGAATAACGTCTCCCAGTTTGCAATCATCTGCAAACCTGATCAGCCAATGTCCCCTTTATATTGCAGTGAACTGCAGAGAAGTAGATGCCAAACAGGAGAGGACCCAGGATTATCCTTGTGGGACTCCACTTGTAACTGGTCTGTAGTCTGAACTGGAATCCACTACTATCACAGTGTGGGTTCTATCAGTGAGCCAGGTTGCAACCCACTTTGTGACATAGGTGTTTATGGCTACTTTAGTGAGTCTATTTATGATCTGTGAGTGAGGGATGGTGTCGAAGAGTTTGGCATAATCAAAGTAGGCTGTGTGATCTACTTTGCCTTCAACCTCAGCTCTGGTGACAGATTCGCAGAAGTCTATCAGATTGAGCAGGTATGATCTACCTTTCACAAATCCAAACTGAGTGTGGTCCAGATTTTGGAGATACCCTATGTCCCTGTTTATAATGTCCATGATAATACACTCTATAGCCTTACATATCGGAATAGTCAGGCTAATGGGGTGGTAGTTCCCAGTGTCTGTAGTCAGTCCCCCTTGTGTGGAGTGGGATGACCATAGTGGTGCACCATTCGGTATGAACAAAGCCTGAAGTGAGGCTGTGACTGAACAGGGTACTCAGGTGTGGTGCAAGTTCTCTTTGTAATTCATGTAGAATACAGCCAGGGATATTGTCAGGTTCCATAGAAGCTGTATTCTTGGCTTTGGACAGTGCAGTTTTACCTGTGCAGCACTGATATTAGGAACTTGGTATTCCTCTGGTATTGTGATAGGCCCTTTATGTGGTGACAGGGGTGTAATGTTCACATTGAACCTATCAGCCAGTATATTTGCAATATCAGTTGACTCGATATATGTGTTGCCTTTGTGCTGTAGCTCAGAGCAGATCTGAGCATTGCCATGTAGGTTCTTGACATAACTATAAAATGCCTTGTGGTTGTCTTTAGTATCAGCTACAATGTTGTTTTCATAGTTAGCTTTAGAGGTTTTGATGAGGGATCTCATTTTTGTGCTGAGGCTAACAAGGGAGTTTTCCCAGTCTTGGGACTTTACCTTTCTCTGCAACAGTTTCTTCCTTCTGTTGCAGAGTTTGTGCATGTTAGGGTTCCACCAAATTGGCTTTCTTTTTTTTTTGGAGGAGAGCATCTTGTTTCTGTTTGGTATGGCCCATTCTATACACTTGTCTATGTGTTCATACAGTACATTGTTGTATGATTCAGCAGTCATGCACCTATTTTCTATTTGCATGGGCATCATGAAGTTAGCCACCTCTGTTTTTAGCAGGCCAAAGTTAGCTTTGGAGACGTTTTTCACAGTGGTTTTCTTTACAGGGGGTGAGGGTGGCATGTGGATATCCATGGTGATTAGCTTGTGGTCAGATCTGTCTAATGAGGAGTTGAGTACTGGTGTAGGGCAATGGTTGCCCATGTTAATAATGATCAGGTCATGGATGTTGTTGCCTGTGTTGGGGGTAAGAATGAGTTGGTCCAAAGCATTGGAATTTATGAATTCCAGAAAAAGTTGAGCTAGTGTATTGGTACATGAGTAATTTTCCAAGTTAATGGAGGGCGAGTTAAAGTTCCCCAGTATAAGGGTATTGGGTTGTACTGTAATATTTTCCAGGGTGTTTAGGAATGTAGAGTGGTAGTCTTGGGACATGGTGGGGATGTATAGCAGGCTACAACCTGGATTGCAGTCTTACCCAGTGTTAGTTGTACCTGACATAGCTCTGATGCATTATTTTGACTACTAGTCTGGAGATGTGCATATCCTTTATGAATATCAGGACACCACCGCCTTTAGGACTTCAGTCCATGTTTTGGAACCAAAATGTGTGGTATGAGGTATGGCCTGGTAGCAGAGAGTTGCTCTCTGGAACCTTGAACCAGGTCTCTGTTACTGCACAGATGTCAATGATCTCCATGTTAAGGAGTGGTTCCAGTGAGTGCATTTTGAAATTTAGACCTGCAGCATTGAGTAGCATAACCTTCAGATTATATTTGCTTGTATCTGTTATGGTGGTAATTTTGTCTTCAGGACATTGCCTAAAAATGCACTATGGCGATATTTCTGTCAATATATGTTATCAGTAATACTGTTAGTACAACAACCTTCTCAGCTTATCTACTCACATAATTTGGATATGTCTCTATTGTCATGCTTTTCCCCCACTTTGTCTGGCTTGTTCCACAGTCATTGCACTAAAGGGTTGTGAGCAACGTCACCACTGCCAGGCTGTTTGCAGACTGTCCAGGTGTTTGGCCTATACTTTGTTTCCGTTTCACAGTTTATTTGTATTTGTGTTGGAAATACTGTTATGATCCAAGGATTTATATCAGTGAATAATGACATACATGTCAGTTCCCATCCTCATATCATTCAGATGGTTCTGCTGATACACACCCTGTTGCTGTACAATTGTTCAGTTATGACAGCAATATTCCGATTATGTCCCTATATGTGGCCCATTTCCCACCCTTTGTACAGCCTTTATTCATTAGTGTTGTATTAAAAGGTTGATAGGTATGTTTCTGAGGTATGGCTGCACTGCATGTTAAATAACTACATACATATCTATATCTATATCTCTATCTATATATATATATATATATATATATATATATATATATATAATGTATATCTCCCATCGTTTATATATATATATATATATATATATATATATATATATATATATATATATATACACAAATATATATATATATATATATATATATATATATATATGTACACACACACACACACACACACACACACACACACACACACACACACACACACATACACACATATATATATATATATATATATATATATATATATATATATATATATATATATATATATATATATATATATGTCTATGTACAACACATGAATGTTTCCACAGATTTCTCACTATTGTTGTATGCCTCTGACGCATGTTAAGTTTGAAAGAGCAAAAAAATTTCTGACAGCTCAGATGGTATAGTGGTATGTTTTCTAACTCTAGTGTAGATGGTTTTCGGTTCAAGACTTAGCAGTGCTGATTCTTGTGTTGCTGGGCAGAAGAAGGGCTGTTGGATACAGAGTGCTTAAGGCAGTTGTAAGCAGGTTTGCATGACGCTAAGTGATGCCAACACACAGTTAAATGTACAGATGCTTAATCTGTGTTGGCTTCGCCTAGCAACACGCAAATACACTTAATCCTGATTACCCCCAAGCTAATTTCTTTGAAAGTAAAGAAAAAAGGAGTGATAGGAAAGTGGTGAAAAAAGGGCACATCGAGGGAAGTACAGTATGACAGGTTGCTAGGGATGTGCAGGACGGGTGTAGGAAAGGTCCATAGATGTCCATTTCTCCTACAGCAATGGCTTTGGATGTGTATTGAATTTGGAGGTAAATTTGGAAACTCAAACCCCTGAGAGAGGGGCGAGGACAACAGTAATGTGTTGTGAAGCCAATTAGACCAAATTGCATGTGTCCAGTAGACATGTGCGAAATGGACAGCTATGTACGGGGCGACAGTTTTTGGTGGGAACAGATTGCCCTTTTTTTTAAGGTGAGAGTAGGATGTTGGGGAAGGATAGTAGATATATTTGGGGAGTTAGGTTTGGTAGGAAGACAGATAAACATACAGGGGTGGTATATGACACATGTGGGGGGTAAACACCTTGGACGGGAAAGGGTGTTTGATAATTGGAAGCCCATGAACCCCCAAATGGATGCAGTGGGACTGAGGTCCCCACCCATGGGCAGTCACCACTGCACCTTCACAGCCCCGAAGGTGGCTGTGCTGGGGGCTGAGCAGGAGTGGCAACCTGACCCTATAAATGCACCACACGGCCCTCAAGCTGGCATAGCAGATCTCCCATTTCTTTGTGGAGCTTGCTACACACCAGACCCCAGACCTGGCTTTGGGTGACAGATCCTGTCCAAGCCTGTGCCCGGGGGGATGAGCCTCATCCCCTGAGGTGATTCCACCCAAAGGTGGTGCAGGACCAGCAGATGAGGAGGTTCCAGGGTGGGTCCCAGATGTGCTGGAGCCTGATGCCATGGCCAGATGAGGTGGGAGAGGTGGATCCACTGGAATCGGCCTTCCCAGTCATGCTATTGTGCTGTAGTTTTAGAGCATATGTCGGTTAGTCATGAAAAACACATACCAGGATTAGTTATAACAGCATGCATGAGTATTCCCATTAACCCAAACCAACAGATTTGGAACATTTGCATAGCAAACAGAACGCATGCATATATGGAACCCCAATGGGCATTACACCAGCATGCATGTTACATTGATAGCAACAGACCACCAATAGTAGTATTTGAACAGGAAACATTAATTGGAAAACATTTCAATATTTGTAGAACAATAGGACACATTTCCCAATGGCAGGTTTGGTGAAAAACATACCCATACATTTATGTGTTTAGATTATTGGTAAAGATAAGGTCGGGGAGAGAGGGATGTCAATTAACAGATGTAGATTCTTGCAGTGATCACATCTTTAATGATCATTGCTCTAATCATTACACTTCAGGTATTATTACAACAACCTATGGCCTTGGGTTGGGCAGTGGTATGTTTGTACACAGTGTATAATTATAGCCTTCTTATAGCTACTTTATACCTTTTCTTACCTGGCAAACCTATGTAGGAGACTTTTGTTAACACTACCTGACTGTTTCTACACATATTCACATAGTCAGGGTTACATATGTGCACTCATACTCTGTGTGTGTGTGTGTGTGTGTGTGTGTGTGTGTGTGTGTGTGTGTGTGTGTGTGTGTGTGTGTGTGTGTGTGTGTGTGTGTGTGTGTGTGCACTGCTGCCATACTCTGCCTTGATTTCTATCAGTCACCCTGGTTGTTGGCTGCAGGGACCAGTAGGTATGACAGCATGACACTTGAACATTTCTTGGGGGAGAATACTTGGCGTATGTACTTATCTTGCTGTCATTTGCAGCATTGAGGTTGGACCTTGGGTGTTGGACACAGTATAACTACAGCCTTCTTATAGCTACTTTATACCTTTTCTTACCTGGCAGACCTGTGAAGGAAATTTCTGTTAACACTACCTGACTGTTTCTACACATATTCACATAATCCTAGGTGAAATTATGCATGCAGTTTACTACCACTCCTGGGATTCAAACTGTGCCTGTTTGTACAGAAAATACAACAAAAGTTTTTGTGTTTCATCAGAACAAGCTATTGAGAAATGGCTGTCTTTTCCTTGAATGTTTTCTGTGTAATACTCTCTTGGTTGTACAATCTGACCTTGTAATTATGACATTCTTATAGATACATTTCTATACATACATTTTCACATAGCACAGTATAGAAAACAGTGGTTAACACTACATTACTGTTCAGATATCAGATCTTGGTGCATGAAACATTTCATATCAGTTAATCTCGTGTCTTACAAAGGCACTAACTTTGTCAGATGAGACTTGATTGTTTAATACTTTCACAGCTATAGGTGCTGTGCATCACCTGTACACATTTCAATTCATACAATACCAAAGTAAACACAACCATTCCAAGGTTTTGAATTTTATTGACCTATATGAGACTATTACTGTAATATTGTCTGGTTTATAAACCATACCCATTTTTAATACTGCAAGGTGACATTCTATTCCTTTATATTGATTTGGTATGAATACTACAAGCTAGATTGTTACTCACCAGCCTCGCGATGCAGCCTTAGCAGCCTGGTTGCATGGGCTTCCTGGTTCACAGCCCGCTCAGCTAGAGCTATAGAAAAGATAGAGAAACATTTATGCATACCTATTCATCACATACATAGGCTGGACTTTGGTAAACAGTTATTGATATTGATACTTACGCATGCCTGGGGCATTCCTCTGCCATGCATCTTGGACCCACTGGTTCAAGAGCTCCCTGTTCCTCCACTTCAAGTTGGCAAAGTGGTGCCAGACCTGCTCACCAGTCTGAGGGATGCCAATGGCACTGGTGAGATCATGGGTTTGACTTTCCCAGGCCTCTGCTTTGTATTGGGAGCCATGATACTGGTCCTGCAGCAGTGTCATATCATGTTTTTTTTACGAGGAGTCCTACCATGACCCTGGACTTCTGTATGCCCCAGTGCTGCATCCAAAAGTGCACACCCTGTCCAACACCAGCCATAGTGCCTACAGTGGGGAACTACAACCGGTTATGAGATGTATTCCTGCCTCCAAAACTTAAATATGGCCAATTACCCACCCTTTGCTGTGATTGGATGGTTTTGAATGTGCTAAGCTAAGTGCTGGGCAAACCCACTTAACTGGTATCAGCATTGTTTAGAGGGGTAGATGCTAAGCACTGCTTACGTGTGCGCAAATCCGCTTAGCTATGTTAATTCTTGCTTAGAATTTATGTTTAAGCAATGCTTATACTGACTAAGCATAGCTGAGCACAAGTTAGCATTGTTCAGCTTTCCTTTTACAGACTATCAGCATTTTGGGGTTGATTCCTCATAAATGGCATATTATGATATGTATGTCTACCTTTCATAACATCCCCCTATGTGTTTTCATTACAATACATTCTTTTGTGGCTATGCTATATGGGACACTTGTGTTTTTATGGGGGTTTCACATGTGTACTACATTGACACCTCACATTTGGACCTGCTACACTACCCTGGTTAACAAATATATATATATATATATATATATATATATATTATTCACTACTTACTGATAACAAAATATATTTTAGTGTTTTTTTAACAGATAAAAATGAATAGATTGAATGGGGACTTGAACCGTGAATGCCTGCTTGTTAAGCAAAAGCTATTACCAATAAGCTATTTCACTTTACACTGCTTTGGCCATATATTTGTATTTAGCTCATTGGGATGTGTAAACTAGGCTGAGCATAACTGCGTGACATGCACTCCCACTCAGCTATGCTTAAACTTTATTGCAGACAAAAAAAAAAAAATGACATATGTGTTTTATTTTTATTTACTGTAGTGGTTTGCACATTGCTTTCTGCACCATTATATGTGTATTGCTCTTACAAACTTAGAAAGTTGATAGGATAAATAGGTTTTGCATTAGCTTAATGTTTTGTTCCTGTAGAGTCAGGGAGGTACACATTTTAGGAGGAGCACACCAAAATATATGAGTCAACTATCTGTACACATTTCAAAAATAGTTGGTGCCCGCAGACACTTTCACTGCTTTTGTACTGCTGTATGGCAACTCTGGAGTGCAGTCCATGTAGGAATACAGCAGCGCACCTTCATCCATATGCAAGAATAACTCTATTCTTTTATTTAGTTACATGCTGCAAAGGTTTGCCTTCTTGTTTTATCCTTCAGGGAAGGATCCAGTCACAGAACAGCTGATCTCTGCAAGTTCCACTGGTCTTTATAGAATTGCATTGCTGAATCTGCCAGTATCATTTGATTGCCTTTTTGGGAGAATCGACGAGGGACTTTCCATGTTTTTTCAACAGAAGATTTGACCACCTAACACAGAAAAAACTGGTAATACTCTTTTTGTTTCTCATTCTACAGCATGGATGCCATAAAGGAGAGGAGTGTAAAGTGTAAAACTATTTTTCAGGTAGACAGTAATGATAGTCCAGCACATGTATGGTTAGGTTTTAAAGATTGGTATAAACAAAACTTTAGCACATGTAGTAATTTACTAGGTAAATTTGATGTCAAAGCCTTAAATAAATGAATTTTTACTTATGACTGGTGCATGCCTAATGTCAAAACTTACAAGTATCAACCAGGGTGTGTGTTTTGTGACAGTAATTATAAATCTATTTGTCTAGTGTGCCACAGAAAGGTTGTTACACAGGTTACATCCAGGGATACATCCCCTGACAAACAGCCCTTATCTTTCTCTCTGTATCCTGATTTAGAAACTCTCCTTACTTCACCCATATGTATTGTTGAAACCCTTTTAAAACACATTTCAGATTTTCAAGATAAGCTCTTACAAGATCCAGATATACTGCTTTGGTGACTCCTTTTGTTACTTACTGTTCCAAATGGAATTCGGCTTTATAGCCTGACTCTAAACAAAAATTAAATGAACAGCATAAAAAAATTCAAAGGGATAAAAAAATGGAGTGCAATGCACTATATCAATCTATGGCAACACTATTGTCTAAATGTTTAGGGAGCTTAGAGGCTCAGTTAGAGACACTTAAGCGTAAAGATGAATATCTTCAGAACTGGGAAGTAAAGTATGAATTAGTTAACCTGGAACTACAGGCAGAGCATGACAAAATGCACAATATCAAACAATGGAACAGGAATTACAACAGTGTCGACATCAGTTAGAGGGCTTACAGCAACAAACAGAGGAAGGGCTAGAAAAGAATGAAAAATATAAACAAATGCAGTACAATCTAGACATAAATACACAACAGCTGAGGGCACTAGAGGAAGAGGTAAAGCTTTTAAAAGACTGACTCAAAGAATTGGAAACTGCAGCAGAGGAACATGCTGGGCCTGCTGTAGACATTACAGGGGGCTTCACCCCCTGCTGATTTATATCAGCAATTGAGAATGTTACAAACCCTCTCCAAATGGAATGATAAAAAGGGTATATTTTACAATATGTTAGCTTTTGAGGAATGGGTTAGTTACATAGCAGGCACAGATGCATGGAATGATTCTTTGACCAAGTGTTTTTGGACATCCATTCCTAAATGTTTCAAAACATTTATTCAGCTAAATAACTATCCTCTTAACATTCAGATGCAATGTATAGCAGCAGTGCTACAGGCATACACACAAGGACAACCGTTAACCACTTGGTTGTTACATAATTTCAATATTACCATCTCAGACAAAATGCTAGAATAAGCAGATCACTTTCAGCTGGCTTATCAAGTAGTGTTCAATAAATCTGACAGAGATATGTAGGATGAAGACACTCAAAATGTGTCTATATCATAACATCGCAAACTGAAAATATCAAACGTTCACAGGAGCGAAAATGCCATAACTCGAATTCGGTATTCCACCCACTAAATATATATTCCAACTCCGAAATTGCACTACAGTGAGGAAAGGGCAATTATACCATGACCCCCCATTAATATTCCAAAATGTGCACGCTGATTGGCCAGCGTGCACGTTGTAAATCTACTTATACTAATGGAAAATGGTCCAATCGCCCGGACTTTTTCCATTAGTATAAGTCTCTTTTAAAACACTGTCTCGCTATGTTAAAAGAGTTTAACATAGCGACACAGGTTTAAAAAAAGCAACGGAGATCTCCGTTGCTTTTTTTAAAGCTGTCTCGCTATGTTAAACTCCTTTAACATAGCGACACAGTGTGTAAAAAGCAATGGAGATCTTGCTTTCTCCGTTGCTTTTTAACCTGTCTCGCTATGTTAAATGGGTTTAACATGGCAGACAGTTTAAATAAGCAACGGAGATCTCCGTTGCTTTTTTAAAGCTGTCTCGCTATGTTAAACCCATTTAACATAGCGAGACAGGTAAAAAAATGGAGAAAGCAAGATCTCCGTTGCTTTTACTGTTCGCTATGTTAAATGGGTTTAACATAGCGAGACATTTAAAATAAGCAACGGACATCTCCGTTGCTTATTTTAAAGTTGTCTCGCTATGTTAAACCCATTTAACATAGCGAACAGTAAAAGCAACGGAGATCTTGCTTTCTCCGCTGCTTTTGGCCACAGTTATGATGTACTGCGTGATGCGCAGTACATCAGAACTGCCATGATACCAGACAGCTGCGGAAGGGCAGCAAAGAGGCATTATACAATGCCATTATTTAAGAAAAGTAATTATTTATTTTCTTAAATAATGTCATAGTATAATAGCAATAACCCACTTCTGAGTGTGGGTAATGCGGGATTTACCCACAGTTGTCTTTGTTTGGTCCCTCGGGCTTTGCCCTCGGGACCAAACCACGCCAACCGTGGGTAAATCCCACATTACCCACACCCAGGCGTGGGTTATTGCTATAATATCCCAATCTTCACTGTGCTGCGTTCCCAAAAACCAACCCTCGACATTTCGGCACTTTCACTGTTGTGCCGTTCGACATTTTCACTTTGCGATAATATGATATTGATCCCTCAAAACAGCTTATTCACTGTTTCTTAGAGCAAGTGAAGGGAGTTGCAGGTGATATTAAGTGCATTTATCAGGAAACCTCAAAGAACTTGCATGATTTAGTGCAAAAATTAATGAGAGGCAAGACAATGTGTGATGATGGCAATCTTTTTTCTCACCATGTCTTCACAGTAGATGAGGACATGGAACCTTTTGCAGTTGTAGAAGTTCATTCAAAAGGGTGGGCTAGAAGCTGTTGGATAGACCAAGGACAACAATGGCAACAGAGAGTGGCTTCCACACCTCCACCTCCAAAGGGCACAGAAGGACAAGGGGAAGAGAAGAGAGTTCCACAGTATTTCTGCTGTAAGCAAAATGGTCATGTTAAAAGGGATTTTCCATATTACAGGAAATGGAGGGAAGCACAGGAAAGAAAGGATAGGTTTACTAAGCAAGTTACAGATGAAAACATGGGAAAACAACAAGTAAAGGTGCAAAGGCCCTATAACCAGGTAAAGGATAACTATAAGGTAAAACAAATGACACCACAGGGTGATGTATGTCTGGTAGATTTTCAGGCTTAAATGCCTGTTAATCCACAATATGCAGAAAGTTTGAAAGCAGGAGTCACAAAGTTTAAGTACATAGGTGATAGTGAAGGGGATGAAATGAGGGTGAAGAGGAGGCAGTACAGTTACAGTTATGTGAAGTTGCAAAATCGTCAGATACGGATGATTGGGAAAATATACAATAGGGGTGTGCCCCCCCACCCAAGAAGTTTCTTTTTTGACATCTTTTACAAAGGGGCAGGATGGAAGGCCCCTAACTGATATTTGGGTAGAGGGGTCCCTATGCAAAAATGTGTTACACGATATGGGAGCAACTGTTTTGGTTACTAGACAGTCACTCCCACCAGATCCTAAAAAACGAACATGCATTTCAGGTTTTAATGGCACTGGCTGCATAGCAGTGGGTAGTAAAAGTGTCCATACGGTTTACACCAAATTAAGGCATACAGGGATCATTTTTAATACACCCTTTATGTGCATCTACCATTATAGGTATGTATATTGTGAATAAAATCGGATTGGTCATAGATGCGCCAAATGGCATAATATGGAAGGGCACAGAAGGATTTTCATGCTGCACCATACAAATAGACAAGACACTGAAGAAACCACAAGGGGCAGTACACACAGATGCACAGGATGCATGGCAGTCCTTGCAAGCACAGTTTCCACTTCTGTGGTCACAGGGACAGACAGATTGTGGAAAACTGGAAATTCCAGTAGGCATAGGAAATGAACGGGATTTTATACCAACTTTCCAAAAGCAATACCCAATACCAAAATAAGCAGAGGAAGATAGGCAAAAGTGCATAGCAGATTAGGAAACAGCAGGTATATTAGTAAAAGGTGAAAGTCCGACAAACTCACCCATCTGGCCAGTTAAAAAAAAAGATGGTAGTTACAGGTTAGTCATAGATCTGTGAAAAGTAAATCAATACACTACTCCTAGGGCACATCTAATTCCGGGAATTCCCAAATTAGCAACTAATATAAAACCACAAAGCCAGTGGTTCACAGTCATTGATTTGGCAAATGGATTTTTTGCCATGTCACTGAGAAAAAGGGATTGGCCAAAATGTGCCTTTACCTTTAACAATCAGCAGTATCTTATGACACGGTAGGCAAAATCTTGGAAGGGCTAGAAATGGATGGATCGGTGCACCATTACATAGATGACATTCTGGTACAGTCAGAAACTGTAGAGCAGCATTTGAAAAAAATGAAAAGAGATTTTCAGAACACAGCAGGAGGCAGGATTTAAGATAAAGAGTGAAAAAATACAGTTTCTTTCCAAGAAGTCAAATTCTTAGAAACCATTATTAAGCCCACAGGGAGATCTCCATCCGCACAGAGAGTACAAGGTATTTTACAAATGCAAAAACCAGTGACTATTTTGGATTTGCATAAATTCGTGGGTATCATGAACTACAACACATAATTCATTGAAGACTATGCACACACAGCAGGACCCCTGTATAACATGTTATCCATGCAAAAAAATAATAGCACTTTGAATGGGGTGTGGTAGAGGAACAATCCTTCACAGCTATGAAGGAGAATTTGGCAAGGGCTACAGGATTGATAGCACTAACTTCAAAGTTACCATTTGTTTTACAAGCGGCAGCAGGGAAAAACACACTATCAGTAGTGTTATTACAAGAATGGCCACACGAGGGAGATAAAAGATCACAAAAGACTTTGAGACCAGTTACCTTTTGTAGTCGCAAAATGACTCCAATAAAGAAGGGATATCACCCCTGTATTCAGCAATTGTTGGCTATATATTGGAGAATCAAACAGACAGAATATCTAACAGTCTTTTCATCCATAATAGTGCAGACACCACATCATGAAGTGCAAGTACTAGTAGACAGTTTTGAAATGAACAGGATTACTGATGGTATCAGTCAGGCAGTATTTGCTAGGCTGATAACTACTTTCAGTACAAAAAAATAATCATTCAAGAAGGAGAAAAATATTCCTCGGGATTCATGAAGCTTGCGCCAGGTGCAGGAGTAGCGTCGGCGGTCTAACGCCAAATATGGCTGCTGAGCGATTTAGGTACAAGCTTTTTCCACGTGCACTACCAGCGTACACCAGAGCTGTGCAGCTCCTGGCGCATGTATGCTAATTACCCCATGCGCAGCAGTGTAGCATGCAAATGTAGGTATATAGTGATTCATGAAGTGGTGCAGGCGTAGCATAAGCATGCAGAAATGCAAACCAAAAAAAGTTTTACATTTTATCAAACATAAAATCGAAGCCATGAAAGCAGACCAAACTTATGTATTATAATGTTAATATATGCCAATGGCTAAATGTATAGCCAATGACATAAAAAAACATGCACAACACATAAAAAATAACATTTAATGTCATGGCCACACTAACGCAAAGTAAAATCACAGTGCATCAGTGCGCAAACAGGATCACAATGAAAATATATTTAGATGTCATAAAACTGCAATGTAACACAATTCATGAATTCCCCATAATAGTCAATGGCATGCATGCTACACCACAACTATGGCGCAAGGTGGTGTACCATGGCGCAAAGTGTTCTGCATGGTAATTAGGAATTAGTAGTCAATGCCATGCAAATGAGCCAAGTAATACTGAATCACAAAATCCCCGCCGACGTATGGATGTACCACACAGCATAGCGGTACAACAACGAGGTGTGGCCCGGAGATAAACATTACATCAAGAGAGGGGGTGCGCCACCTTAGCTGTAAGCACATTAGAGCATTGCTAATCCGGGTTGCCTGTTGCTAAGCAAAGCCGCAGGATAGGGGTGTGGAAGGAGCCATAGCTTTGCTTAGCTGAGAGCACACAAGGTAACTGAAAGTGCATATGAACGTGGATGAAAACACGCTTGAAACCCGGTAAACAGCTGTGCACCATAGCTGAAACAGGAAGGATACGGGAAGACAATAAGGAAATACTGCAGCATGGTAATTGGAGTACAAATGAGTAATTAACACCTAGGAACTCACAGTGGGCCATTGACAACAGCTAACAAGGCTGCTAACAGCTACCTGCAGAACAAGAAAGGGGAAGTGCCGTACTGCAAATAAAAGAGAACTGTCACAGCAGAACAAAGCAAACTTGCAGTAGATCAGTTACATAACACATTTTGCAACACAATCCTGGGTTGGGAAAGTACAATACAAGAAAGCAGGCAGCTGGGTGCATGCCTGACAATGGGAGGGGAATCGGGTTGAAAAGTGAAGTAAAGGGCAATAGATGAATCACGGCAGCCAAGCGTAAGTCAACACCAAAGGCCCCACAATTGCAGTACCTGCTGTAAAACCCATAATTAAGATACCCTGCAGCTGGGATTGCACATACACACCCAATTACACCAGCATCATCCATTGCACAATAGTATAAGGTATGAAAGCCCCACACACACACTTGTTTATTCCCAGACACTCTGCACCATTGGTGTATACAGACTGGGAACTTTTAATATGTACATGTTAGGGGCTGCCATAGCTTTCATTCACCAGCATGTATTGGAGACTGATGGTGGTGTGGAGGATGATGCTGACAACCATCTCTGGCACCAGAGGCGGAGAAGAGTGTTCAGACCCAGGGTAACCTACCAGGGGCTACATGATCTGGAGATAGTAGACCATTACAGGGTGCACAGGAACACCATACAGCAACTTGTTGAGCTGTGCCAGCCACGCCTCAGAGCCAGAAATAACAAAGGGGAACCCATCCCAGTGGACACAAAGGTATGTGTAAGCTTGAGAATACTAGCCACAAGTACCTTTCAAAGGCCAAATGGGGATATCATGGGGATCTCACGGGCATCAGCATCCAGGGTACTCCACCAGTTTCTGGATGCCATGTTACCACATGCCAATGAGCACATATACTTCCACAGAATGCAGGAGGAGTTGGCCAGTAATATGCGTCTCTTCCACCATGTGGCAGACTACCCGAAGGTACTGGGTGCAATAGACTGCATGCACATACACATCAAGACACCACTGGATGAGCAGGGTAGGCGCTACATAAACCACAAGGGATACCCCTCCATCAACTGCCAGGTCATGTGCAATGCCCAGGGCATTATCATGGATGTGTGTGCTGGCAGCCCTGGAAGCTATCTTCACATCAGGCATGCCTCATAGCTGTATCAGGTATTTGCTAGGGAGGACATCCCATATGGCCACCCAGTGGGGGATGCTGGCTATGCACTGGAACCATGGCTGATGACTCCCATCAGAAATGCACACACAGCCACGCAAGAACGCCATAATGAGGCACACGTAGAAACCAGAATCATCACAGAGCATGTGTTTGGGATGCTGAAATCATGGTTCCATTGATTGGACATATCTGGTGGAGCCTTGCAGTATTCTCCAGGCACATGTGCCCACATCTTCATAGTATGTGCCATGCTACACAATATGATCCTGCGGAAACAGCTGCAGCAGGAACAGAATGGTGAAGGCCCTCACAGCCCATCACCATTGCCAAGGGCCCCACAGTCACAGAGGGACTCAGACCACGAACACCCTGTACCAGCCCCAGTAGGCAGACGGAGGCGTGCACAGTATGCCCATGCCTTGGCAAAGAGGGAACATATAGCACACACACTGACAGTGTAGGCACCAATGGACTGACACCCTTCTCCACCTGCACACACAGCAAACATGGATGGCACACACACACACGACTACCTGTAAGTTGTCATGTATAGGTGGTCTACTGTGTGCATCCTACATAGGCAGCCCTCAACAATTGTACACACAACTGCCATTGACACAAGGTAAGTCAATACCTGAACAATAAATTAAGCTATCAGCATGTGTCCATACTGTATGAATAGGTTCATATATACATAGGTAGGTACATGCCTAACTGTCTGATGCCAGTCATAAGCATAGCCAAAAAGTGTCTGCTGTCGCCACCCCATTGATGAACTAACTGTCCTTCTGTGGAGCAGAACCAATTGCGGGAACCCTGGGGTGTATCCACTGTTCCCCACCCACTCTGCAAGGATTCCCTGGAGTGTTAGTGAGGGGTTTCGTATAATGTAATCAGGGATGTAGTTCCAAATAATGGGGAGTACCCGTGACAGGAATCTGTCACTCCAGCATCTTCCAGTTATGGTTGTGGCAAGGTGTAGCTCATTACAGTGTGTGGCTCACTGTGACATGGATGCCCATAGGTGGAGCATATCCATTAAGCCTGACCTGGACACAGCTTTGTTGGCCAGCAAATATCATCCCTGAGTAAACGAGATGCCACTGAGTAATGCATGAGTTTATGCAGTCTGGCAGCATAGGACACATGTCTGAGGGCATTATCCCTCTATGCGAGGTACGTTTGTGGCCCTTCCAGCTGTCAGATGTGTCTTCTGAGATACATCCAAAATGGGTTATCATACTCGATGATGGGATTGATGACTGATGAGTAAAGGGGCACAATAACCTAAGTTTGTTTAGATGTGAACCCTTAAGTAATCAGATGGCCTACATAGATGGATGTCCTAACTACTTTGCACATATGACTGTCAAAGGAGAGATCACTATGCAATGTGGTCCCCACATACCCATTACGTCATCTGAATTATACTGTCTGCCACTCGTGTTAATATGTGTGTGTGTAGTTTCCCAAAATGGAATGACCATGCAGTATGTGGCCTTTAGCTGGAGGCCATCACTCTGACACCCTGTGTTGGTCTATGTGAGGCCCCTTGAAGGACGTCTCTGACAGCTGGACTGTCAGTTGTGGCTCACAGTATGCAGTAATCACCAGACATGGCCTGCTGTAGTCCACCTGTGTTAGCCTGTACCTCTGAGAAGTATATGGCAAACAGTAGGGGTCCCAGGACTGAGTCCTGTGGGATACCAGTTGTGACTGGTCAAGAGTTGGACCTGGAGGCTGCTAGGCTTACCATGTGGGTTCTGTGTGTAAGCCTGTTGGCAAACCAACCTGTGATGTTTGGGTGTATGTACTGGCTGGTGAGTGTAGAAATAATACCTAAGTGGGGAATGGTGTCAAAATCCTTGGTGAGGTCCAGGTAGTATGTGTGAACTACCACACCCCACACCTAAAGTCTAGGTGGCTGTAAGATGTCAAACTGGTTCAGTAGGCATGATCTGCACTCAATCAAGGTGACCCGGGTTGTGTCACGTGTCTGGGGGTTACCATTGTCTATGTTCATGAGTGTCATGAGCATGCACTCCATAGCCATGTAGATCAGGCTACTCAGGCCTATAGAGTGGTAGTTACCATGGTCAGTTGTGTCACCACCTTGGTGGAGTGCAATAGCTGTTGCCATGCACCACTGAATGGCCATGTAGCCTGTGTAGAGGCTGATGTTGAATTGCTATATTAGGCGGGAGCCACTTTGTCTTGTAGTGTCTGCAGGATGCAGTCTGGGACACCATCTGCCTCCATTGATGCCCTGTCATGCCGTTTGAAAGGGCGATTACCACCTGTATGTCACAGATGTCTGGGATACTGTACGTTTTGTGTATTGTTGTGGGCCCAGTAGGGAGTGAAGCTTGCTCTGAATGTATCATCAAGTGTGTTGGTGATATCAGTAGGGTAGTTATATTAAGAGCAATACTGCACCAGCACAGTGCAAATCTGTGTGCTACTGCTTACATCCTTGACATAGCCAAAGAAGCTTTTGTGGTCATATTCCGAATCCATACCTATTTACCTGTGGATGTCAGCCTTGGATGATTACATGAGTAACATAAGTATCTTGCTAATACTGGTCACGGATGTCTGCATGTCTTGGGATTTGCTGTTGTTCTGGGCTACTGTACTACTTCTGTTGTATAGCCTGTATAATGCAGGGGTTCAGCAGACTGGTGTCCTTGTGTAGGAGTAGCTAGTCCTAGTTTACAATTGATGGTACAACCCATACATCTTAGTAGGTGCTTATAGAGTGCATTCGTAATTCTGTCTGTATCTTGAGCAATGTCATCCTTGAGCATGGGGGCTGTGAACCCTCCCACCTCTGTCATTAGTACTGTGGATTTAGCTGTAGGAAAGGTATTCACTGTGTGTTCCTTGTGTGGGGGAGATGGTTGGGAGTAGAAATCATCAGTGAATAGTTCATGGTCAGGTCTAAACAGTGACCGGTTTACCTCTGCTGTAGTGCACCTGTTGCACATGTCAGTGATTACCACTTCTAGTATGTTTTCACCCCTCGTTAGTCTATCTACCAACTGATACAGGCCATATGAGGTAATAAATCCCATGAAGTGTTGGGCCTGGAAGTGCATACTTGAGTAGGTTATCCAGTTAAGTGTAGGGTAGCTGACATTGATCAATAACAGAGTGTCTGGTAGGATTGTCATGTTTACCACTGTCTCCAGATAGTTGTAGTGATGCTCCTGGGTCATGGAGGGTTATCTGTAGCAGCTCACAGTTTGCATTGCAGTTGTGGCTGATGCTAGCTGCAAATGGATGAAGTATCATGCTGCCCCACTAACTTGGAAGTGTAGGTATCCTCGATGAATATGGATACACCTCCTCCATGTTTGTGCCAGTCCATGTACAGTGGCTGAAATGTGTGTTATTGGTTGTAGTCTGGTAGTGCCGGTGTGCTTACAGGAGCCTTATACAGGTCCCAGTCACAGAACAGATGTAGATGTTGTCCATACTGAGGGGTGCTGTGAGTGCGTGCATGTTGTGAGTACTACCCCTGGTGTTGAGTAGCCTAACCCTCATTGTTTCTGCTATTGTGCATTTCATGGAGGTGAGATCCACCTCTGAGACCTGCCTAGAAATGGCACCATGGGTGCGCCAATAGCCTTGGCCAGCATTCCAAAGCCTTAGAGTGACACATGCAAGTTGGTATGGAATTGTTGCAGGCATGTATCCCATCTGTGCTTGTGTCCCATCTTTCCTGTAGGTAACCTACTGGTAAGCAATACAAAGCCTGAAACCTATACATGTCCACTAGCTTCCAAGATAGACTTTTGGTGTGATTATGTATCAGTAGTCTGTATGCTATTGCTGTACTTAACTGTTGTCTGACTACATGGTGAATCTACACTGTATATTGTGATCAGAAAACTCTGTATAATCACATATGATGTTGGAGATGGCCGGCATTGTAGAGGTTCACAGATATGTAGTAGGCTATCTGCCCAAGGGCATTTAGAAGCATAGCTATAGTGTGGTGGCTTTACTTGCACCATTGATGAAGTAACTGAGCCTCTGTCAAGCATAGCCAATGAAGTGATTCCAGGCAGAGTTGCTGGAAGTTGTTGAAGACCGGTGTGCTGTAGGGTGATAGGGGCACATAGTGATCTCAAAAGGGCATGTTAACATGACAAACCAATAGCATTCAATTTCTCCAACAGGTCTTGCAGCTGTAGAACTGGAGTGGCTCCCCCACACCCTGGCTGAATGTGTCTGGGACACATGATCCCAGAAGTGTATATACTGTTGGCCAGTCACACATCAAGGTTTCCCCTAAAGTGTGTCAGTGAGTGGCTATGCCAAATGTAGTTAGGATGTTAATGTATAGTCTCCCAATTCATGTGTCATGTCGGTATTTCAAGAAGCTCAATGGGTGTGGGTGGCTCCACCTGTTGTGTAGCCAAGCTTACACATAGGATACATGGACATAGGAAATAGGCAGAAGGAACGTCAATGTCAATAGTGTAATGTCTACAGCATTTGCATAATATCTGTGTAGTCCTGGTTCAAATCCCAATAAAGTCAGAGATGATTTACATGTTACATAGTATACCTTAACCACAGCTTGTATATATAGGTAGTATTCCACAGAATAATAAACATTTGGAACACACAACCCCTGAAATGTGCGTTAATCACCCTTGCACTACCAGTGCCTGCTCTGAGAGGTAAAATTACCACTGCCAGGATTAGAACACGCAACCATGTACACAATTTTCACAATAACCTACCAGTAAGCTACCTGAGATGTACCGACAGCAGTTGTGTATACTGACAGGTTAAAGCACAAAAGGTAGGAATGTGTGGAAATAGGACAAACCGGCATGTACCCAATGAAAGGTGTATGATATATATATATATATATATATATATATATATATATATATATATATATATATATATAAAATATATATATAAATCAACATATATATATATATATATATATATATATATATATATATATATATATATATATAGACAGAGAGAGAGAGAGATGCCGATATATGGGGATATACATATATATGTATATATGTAGATATATAGATAGGTTAACAACATCTACATAACCATGGAGGTACATATAAATGGGATACCTACCAAATACCGACTGCTTGACATACCGACGCATGTAATTATGAGGCTTAAAGTTCGAAAGACCACAGTACTGAAACACCAGAAGCGCAAGGTTTAAAATCCCGATGTTAAGAGACAATTAGTCAGTGCTTCTGGTGTTGCGGTTCAGGTAGGTTACTTTGTGTAAGTGTGTTTCTAAGGGCTGTAGATTGTGTAAGTGTGTGTTCTGAGTGTGGTGTGTGTTCCTGGGGGACTGTAATGTGTGGGTGTGGGTTTGCTTTGTGCGTCTGTTTGTGCAATCTAGGAGGTAGAATATTAAAGTAGGGGGCGTGTGGGGGGCATAGCCACCCACATGGGGGGTGTAGGGGGGCTTGACCACCTGCTCATACGTAGTGTAGGATGGTTTGTTTGGATGTGGTGGGTAGCAATGTGTCTGTGTGTGCATGTGTGTGTTCCATGTTTGTGTTACTTTTGCGAGTTAGACTTTCACTGTTGGTAATGTGGGGTATGGGAGTCTGGGCCTGGTACTGTGGGCATCAGAATTTTGTGCGTTCAGGATTCCATAGGTATCCCGTATACAGTGGTTGAAGTGTTCATATATGAGCATAACATGGACCATAGCAATCACACTTTCCGCCATGACCAAACTTTATGAACAAAGGATATGGAGAGTATATGCCTATACACTATTACAAATATGTGCTATGGACATGAGCCAATGATAGGGTTACCACATGTCCCACTTTGCGAGGGACAGTCCCTCTTTGGGTGGTTGTGTCCTGACCAAAAATATTACACATGGCAAATGTCCTGAGATTGTAGGACATAATTATGTCCCATATGTAATGTAATAGTTGCATACAATAATTCTTTCTGTATCTAAAATACCTACATGTTACAAGAAACAGGATAAGCAACTAAACTGATGCAAGAATAAGCTTATATTTAGGCAAAAAAGGAAAGTTCTATCCCTTGTACTGACCGTGAGTTTGTGTCAGCCTGTAAAATCTGATGTGTATCCCGAAAATTTCCCACTATGGCCATTTGAAAAGGTGGCAACCCTAGCCAAAGAGGGTCTGTCACCAACACAACTCCAATGACTGCAAATACCTATGACAGAAATATACAGCTTTCATGTAGCAACATTCTGATGTATTGCCGAAAAAATTCAAGGACTAACATCACCTACAGGAACCAATTAACAGTGCCTTAATGAATCAGCCTGCAATTAGCATAGTATTAGTCCACTAAAGGATAGGTGTTCAAATAGGGAAGAAACCCTCACGCACAAATTGATTATGTATAAAAGCAGTTCCTACACACCTGCATCTGCTATGTACACCCACCAACATCACCCCCACACCCACAAAAATTACAATACAAACTGTAATAACATCACAAATCATTCACTCACTGTACCACATCTGCAGAAGCCTTAACAAACCTTGACAGAGACACACTAACATGGCCCTATGTGAAATAGTTGCTGTTATACAATGGAACAGCTGCTGATGTTACAGGGTTTGTTTGCACTAATCCCATTTCATAGGGTTGTGTGTACACCGGGAAGTGTTACCAATTACAGATTAACAGCACAGTATGATACACATGTACACCAAACCAAGGATGTCTGGTGAGCACACTGTAAATCACCTAACATTTCATGCATAGCCATACAGCCTTGAGCTGCCCAAATATTCTTGCCAGACTGAAACATCTGCAGAAGTATCAGGTACAAACAAACCCTGCATAAGTAGCAATGTTCTGAAATATAACAGCTGTACTCACATGTAGAACAACATCTTCTAGCCATTACACACAATCCACGGGAGTCATGAAGCTAATATATCTCTGTCTGTCTCATTATAGCTGTTGAAATATATCACAAACAACACATCCAGGTCATCTTCCTCGAAAGTAAGGCAAAGGGATAACACCCAAGTGGGATACTCAATTATACACCACTGTTGCCATGGTATTGGCTAATGGGGTAGCTGCACAGCTGATGTGCATCTAATTAACTACTTTGGAACACCAATAGGTGGTCAGGATAGCACGTTACCGATATTTAACTATAAAAGGATGGCTTATCACACATTCAAACCATCTGTATATACCAGCAGAACGTTACAAAGAAGATTGAATCACAAACTGAAAAGGATTGAAATAACAGTCAATGATGTCTTGGGCTACTAATAAGGTATGCAGGACACTCAGTATGTCTGTGTATGTAGTACCTGTTCTGTAATATTTAAAGTGTATGCAATGCATATAGTGGAAACAGTTTTCTTGTAGTGATGTATTGTTGAGCATAGCAAAGCTTGTAGTATTTATGTGTGTACTTCTGTAGGTCACAAGGCAAACACTGCATACACCACAAGGGATGCTATATAAGGGCTTTGAACCCAGCTAATCCTCACCAGCCACTGCCAGTGGCAGAGGTGGTCCAACAAGTATGTGCTATAACAGAGGATAGTATATGTTGATATATTGTAACAGTAGGCATATGTATGGGAGTATTACTGAGAATAACATGTCGAAGGTTGGCCTACTGTGCAATTATGATATGCATTGTGGGATATTGTGCCATTAACTGTGTAATGTACAGTATTGTAGGCAGATATGTATTACAAGTTACATAGCATTACTGTTATGTTAGGCAAACATTAGTTATGTCTATTGACATTTACAATACACAATAACAGGATACATATGACTTTTAGTCACACGACAGTTTAACAGCATGATAGCAAAGTAAAATGGAAGAGCTAATTAACTATCCATGCACATAAGACATGTAATAAGTTCAAAGGTAGGTACT
>NC_056726.1:1479246935-1479267421 GCF_019279795.1 Protopterus annectens
AAGGGGGGGGCCCCCTTTTAAAAATTGCCAATTTCATATGCTTAAATATCAGCAATATCTAATGTCATTGCTTAAACAGAAAATGTCAGCAAATTCAGAAGGTGCAGACAACAAAGAAATGCAGGATTTATTGCATGCAGCTGAACAAGTTGGAAAGCATACTTTGCAATGTGGTTTTGATTCTCTAGAGGCCTCCTGCATGGCCGTTTGTTACAGGTTCTGTCATTAGGAGGCATGCTTGGTTATAAGAACAGAATCTGCCTGATCATGTTAAAGCAAAACTATTAGATGCTCCATTACAGCATGATTCTGTGTTTGGTGTTAAAGCTGAAGAGGTGTTGAAGAAAATGGAGGACAACGCTAAATCTATGCAAACAGTCAAGGATTTCTTGCAGGTACAGCCTCCCAGATTTAGCAGGAACTGGCCTACAAAGAATTGGTCCTTTCCAGTGTCCGATAGGCCACAAAGAGGCAGCTACAGACGCCCCAGAGGCAGATCACAGCCCCAAGGTGCATACAGGCCTAAACAATGGGGTGCTTCTACCTCCAAGAGCGGAGAGGAAAAATCACAGCCGTACAGGAAACAAGTCTCAATGACTTTTCCCCTTCCAGCTCCAAGCACTTATCTTTTGGCAGCCCCTTTGGGGGGAAAACTAGCACTTTTTTCACAAAATTGGCACATGATCACCCAGAACACAAATGGGTTCTAAATATAGTATCACAAGGCTTACAGGTTCCACTTTCACACCCTGCCAAGGCCAAACGGTATGCCAGACCTGCCACGCAATCAGTGGGCAGAGGCACAAAAACAAGTTTCATCCCTTATGGACATGACAGCTATTCAACAAGTACCAGAACAAGAGCAGGGACAAGGATTTTATTAAAGACTGTTCTTAGTACCCAGAAAAGACAAAGCCTGGAGACCAATACTGGACCTATCTATTCTAAACACATATCTGGATATTCCAAAATGTTGACTCTACAGCAGCTTCTGCCCATGTTGGGCAAGAGGGCTTGGCTTGTGACTTTAGATCTAAAAGAGGCATACCTGCATGTCCCAGTCAGAAAAACATGCAGAAGATACCTCAGATTCAAAGCTGGCTCAATGCGCTACCAGTTCTCTGCACTGGCCTTTGGCTTATCTACTGCACCCAGGGTCTTCACAAAGTGCCTGGCACCAGTAATTGCATACTGCAGACAAAGAGGAATATAAATATATCCTTACTTGGATGACTACCTCATTCAAGCAGAGAACAAGGACATTCTACTACAGCATCTGGTGTTTGTAAAGAGATTTATATCATGCCTAGGGTACACAGTCAACGAACAGAAATCAAAACTAGTACCCTCTCAAATTCCTGGGTGCAAGCTTGAATACAACTGCCAGACAAACAAAGACAACTAACTACCTATTTCAAACTGTTGGCAACAAAGGCCCCAGTTATCTGCAAGAAAAATTCTGCAAGCTTTGGGCTTCATGGCATCCTGCATCCTACTAATTCCATATGCAAGACTGCATATGAGGAAACTTCAATGGTACCTAAAAAGTGTTTGGACTCAACATTGCCACAGCCTGGAAACAATAGTTACTCTCATTCCCTGCCTGCAACAGGAGATGTTCTTCATTCCACATTGCTGCAGTCCTAACTATTGGGTAGTCCGCTGTCCAGTCGGCCCGAATACCAAAGTATATGGCTGAAGTCGGTCAGGGCGCATTAGACTGACGTCAGTACGTCAGGGTACTAATGCGCATGACCGACGTCATATCCTCAGTCTTTTTTGCCGCATGGTCCGATGCAGAAGCAATTTTGCGAGTGCAGGTTGGCGTTCTGAAAGTTTCTGAAGACAGAGTTTCAGACCGAATCAAAGTTATTGGCAAATGCCTGGGGATTATTTTGTTTTTCTTGCCTCAGTATTTAACCGATGTCAGAAAAGTGAATAACTGTATTTCTTGTGGGAAACAGATACCTCATAGGGATTATCATACTTTGTGTATCCCTTGTTTAGGCCTGAGCACGACGTTGTTGGATGCGCTCTTGTGCTAGATTTAACAAACGCACTATTAAGAGAAGGTTAGACTGTGCCAGGTTAGTGTTTGGGAAGTTGTAATTATAAAATGCCGCCGGATGCTCCGGCCGCTTCCAAAAGCGCAAGGACAAAGCAGCAAAGTTTAGGGAAGAACCGACAGTCCCAGACGTCGGTTCTTTGAAGGCTCAGTGGAGCCGGAGGTTCTGCCAGGTATTTCTTTGGAGTCTCAGGGAGAGGCTTTATTGTTACAGGATGTATCCTCTCAGGAAGTAGGCCAGGCTGAGGGGGCTTCTCAGGTGACTGTTCTTCCCTCTCTTCCTATAGTGGTTAGAGCCTCCCCCTCTGTTTCCAAGACTTCTTTGAGAGGCAGGCCTAGTGTAGCTTCTATGGGGGTTTCTCCTAGTGCTTCAGGGTCTTTGCCTAAGAAACATATGCTTAAAATGGCAGAGGATTTGATTACTATGATAAGAGGTTCTATGCCCCCTCCTGATAAGAGGCCTAGGGTGGAACCTGAGTTTGAGAGTTTTGAGCAATGTTCGGAGGCTTCTGTGTCTTCGGCTGAAGACTTGCAGGAGTATCCTCCTTATTCTGATTCTGATGTGGATGATTCTACTCCTTCGGCTTCCCCTCCTGAGGATTTTTCATTTCAGAGACTCTGCATTCCATGAGGGAGCATTTTAAATGGGAAGGTCAAGATTTCTCTGACTCCAGGATAAGGCTTAGGAATTCTTATTTTACCCCAGCATAGGCCTTTAGCTATACCTCCTGTTCTGAATGTGGTAGAAGATGTTTTGCAGAGGCTTCCTGAATCCTGATTCTTTGCCTCCTGCCCCAGTTAAACCGGATAGGTATTATAGGGTGCCTGAAGCTCATAAGTATCTTTTAAGAGTCCTAGGGACCCGAAACTGTCTCTCAGGGGCCTAAAGGTGTGAAGGCCTCAGTTGTTAAAAATCCTGTCCCTCCTGATAAAGAGGCAAGGGCTTTGGATAGATGGGGAAAGAAAGTGTATACTTCTTCCACTTTAGCCATGAGGGCGTTGAATTGTCAATTTCACATGTTAAAATATCAGAATTATCTCCTTTCACAACTGAAATCTAAGGTGGATGCTCATGGGCGAAAGGTATTGAGTGTAAAGAGTTGCAGGATTTAGTTCATGTGTCTGAACAGGTGGGTAAACATTCCTTGCAGTGTGGTTTTGATGCTGTGCAGGCCTCCTCGAGGGTGGCTGCCACTGGTTCTGTTCTTCGTAGGCATGCCTGGTTGAGAGATCAGAATTTAGCTGAGCATGTTAAACCAGGATTTTGGATGCTCCTTTGCAGTCTGATGTGTTGTTTGGTTCACCTGTGGAAGCAGTCTTAAAGAAAATGGAGGACAAGGCTAAGTCTATGCAAACTGTTAAGGATTTTTTGCAGGTGCAGCCTCAAGTTTAGTAGAAATTGGCCTCTAAGGGATGGACTTATCCTGCTTATGATTCCCAGTCTAGGGGGTAGGTCTAGGCGTGGTAGGGCAGAGCTCAGGGTTCCTTTAGGCCTAGGACAGGAGTTCCCCTGCTCAGACTTCTACTGAGGGCAGGGGTCAGTCCTTTCGTAAGCAGACCCAATGACCTGCCTTTCAGCTGCCAGTTCATTCTCGCCTGGCAGCACCTTTGGGAGGAAGGCTGTCTCTTTTCAAAGAAAATTGGGATTTAATTACCCAAGACAGATGGGTTCTGGATATCATTTACCACGGTTACAGGTTTTATTTCCATACCTTGCCTCCTTTCAAAGGCATGCCAGACATTCCTCCTCTACAAAGAACAGAGGCTCACAAGCAAATTTCTCTGTTGCTCCAAATAGGGGCCATTCAGCCAGTTCCTGTACCAGAAAGAGGACTAGGATTTTATTCTCGCCTGTTCCTAGTTCAAGAAGGGAACACGTGGAGACCAATTTTGGATTTATCTATCCTCAACACTTATCTGGACATTCCCAAGTTCAAAATGTTGACGTTACAACAGCTTTTACCTCTGCTGGGCAAAGATCACTGGATGGTAACTTTAGATCTCAAGGAAGCTTACCTTCATGTGCCTATAAGACTAACTTGCAGGAAGTATCATGCCGAGCTGGAAATTCTCATTATCAGTTCTCTGCATTGCCCTTTGGCTTATCTATCATGCCCAGAGTATTCACAAAGGTTCTGGCTCCAGTGATAGCTTACTTCAGGCTAAAAGGAATTCAAATCTATCCTTACTTGGACGATTGCCTGATTCTGGCTCAAGAAAAGGAAGATCTTCTACAGCATTTGGAATATGTCATAGCAGTGCTAAGATGCCTAGGGTATTCTGTGAGCGACTAAATAAAGTCCAGTCTAGTACCCTCTCAAGACATGTGCTTTCTGGGTGTGAGACTGAATACAGCAGCCCAGATGGCCTTATTAACCAGGGACAAACAGAAGAATCTTGCCTGCTACTTCCCTCACCTATCCCTTCATTCCGGGCTGTCTGCAAGGACAGTCCTTCAAGCCTTAGGGTTCATGGCATCTTGTATTCTGGTGCTTCCCAATGCCAAACTGCATATGAGGAAGCTGCAATGGTATCTCAAAAATGTATGGACACAGCACTGCCAGGATTTGGACACTGTCATTCAAATAATACCTTGCATTCAAAAGGAATTTTGTGGTGGGCTCAGGAATGTCACCTAAACAAGGGACTCTCTGTGACCCGCCAGAGGCGAAGTCAGATTCTAACGACAGATGCCTCAGACATTGCTTGGGGAGCTCATCTAAATGGAAAGTGGATACAAGACAAGTGGCCTGCCAGACTACAGCATCTACATATCAACATGAAAGAGATGTTAGCAGTCCAGTTTGCATTAATGGCTTTCAAGGAGTTACTTCTTCCAGGGCAGGTGTTGATTCTAACAGACAACACAACTGTCATGTGGTACATCAACAAACAAGGGGAACACATTCTTACCCATTGTGCAGGCAAGCAATGATTTTATGGGAGACTGCTCAGCTTGCAACTAACTCTTCAGGCAAGGTTTCTGCCGGAGCACAGAACTCCTTAGCAGATGTGTTAAGCAGACAAATCATGGATCCCCACAGTGGAAACTGGATCTTCATGTATTTCAAAATTGACAGTGTCATGGGGAACTCCAGACATAGATCTGTTCTTCTCCACTAAACCACCAGCTGCCAAAGTTTTGCACAAAGAGGTTTCATCACACAGCTTGGAAAGTGGATGTTCTTTCTTTCAGTTGGAAAATCTTCATGTGTATGCTTTTCCACCTCTGCCTCCTCTTCCAAAGGTGCTTCTAAAGGTCAGACAAGACAAGCCAAGGATGATTTTAATAGCTCCAGATTGGCCTCGGCAGCACTGGTACCCATTACTGAGGAGTCTGGTAAGGAAGCCTCCATGGCCTTTACCTTTGATTCCACATCTGTTGTCTCAGAGGGACGGTCATCTGCTCAATGTCAAGCTTCACTCTCTTCATCTAACAGCCTGGCATATTCTGTTTTGAAAGACAGCAGGTCTCAACTTCCTCAACAAGTTTTAAATGTGATTATGGAAGCCAGAAGACCTAGTACAAGGAAAGTGTACGCTGAAAAATGGAAGAGATTTTTATTTTGGAGTGCAGCAAACAATTTGGAGATTTCTGAGCCTAATTTGAGTGTGGCTCTTCAATATCTTACTGAGTTATTGGACAAAGGTTTGTCTTTCTCTTCCATTAAGATTCATGCTGCAGCAATTTCAGCTCACTATGATTGTGACCCACCATTGTTTTCGCATCCTTTGTTCAAGCAATTTCTTAGAGGGGCAAAGAATATAAGCCCCCACGTAGAGCTCCTACTCCTGCTTGGGATCTCAATTTTGTGTTGGAGAAACTTACTCTACAACCTTTTGAGCCTGCGCTACTGCTGAATTGAAATACTTGTCATGGAAGACTGCTTTTGTTGGCCATTACTTCTGCAAGAAGGGTTTCTGAGTTGCAGGCCCTTATGGCAGTGGAGCCTTTTGATTTTTCATAAGGATAGGGTATCTTTCGCACTAATCCTTCCTTTATGCCTAAGGTGGTTTCTAGTGTGGCGTTAAACCAAACTATTCATTTGCCTACTTTTTATGCAGAACCCCAAAATAAAGGGGAAAAGATTTTGCACACTTTAGATGTACACAGGCAATTGCGTTATTATTTGAGCAGGACTAAGGATTTTAGGCAGTCTCAGCAGTTGTTTGTTTCTTTTTGCTTTGAGTTCAGGGCAAGCCTGTGTCAAAACAAACTATTTCTAGGTGGATTGGTGTTGCATTGCATTTTGTTATTCCCATCATGGCAAGGAGATTCCAGCTGGGATTAGGCCTCATTCCACTAGGGCTACTGCCACTTCAACAGCATTTCTAAGGGGGGTGGCAACTAAGGATATTTTGGAGGCAGCTACTTGGAGTTCAGTGCATACTTTCTCTAAGCATTATCACCTTCCTCTCTACTCTAAGTCTAGGGCTGGTTTTGCCACAGCTATTTTGCAAGGCATGTTGTTAGTTCCTGCTTCCTTATGATTTGCCAGCCTCCCTTACCTCTGCTTTGGGATTCTACCCAATAGTTAGGACTGCAGCAATGTGGAATGAAGAACATAGTACAGTTTTGTACCTACCATAAATGTAGATGTTCGAGGATCCACATTGCTGCAGTCCAATTTACCCTCCCTCCTTCCCCTCTGTGTTTAGGGGTGGTTGTGTAGGTGAGGTTGTCTTCTGCTAATTTTGTATATATTGTACATATTTTTGGTGCAGGCATATTTTTGGTGCAGGTATATTTGGAGTTTTTGGGTTTTGGCCTTATCTTTTCAGGGTCTTCTGACATCTGGGGCAAGAAAAGACTGAGGATATGACGTCGGTCATGCGCATTAGTTCCCTGGCGGACTTGCGTCAGTCTAATGCGCCCTGACCGACGTCAGCCATATACTTTGGTATTCGGGCCGACTGGACAGCGGACTACCCAATAGTTAGGACTGCAGCAATGTGGATCCTCGAACATCTACATTTATGGTAGGTACAAAACTGTACTTTTCGATGGTGGGCAAAGGCCTGTCACCAGAACAAGGGACAGCCATTCACTCTACCCCCAGCCACACAGGTATTAACAATGGATGCATCGGATTATGCCTGGGGAGCCCATATGGCAGGAAGATGTATTCAAGGCACATGGTCCACAAACCAAATGCATCTACACATCAATAAAAAGAGATGCTAGCTGTTCAAAATGCCCTGACAGCCTTCAAGGACCTACTTCATCGGGGACAACTACTGATAAAGACAAGACAATACCACGGTCATGTGGTACATAAACAAGCAGGGAGGCACTCATTCCTACCCCCTTTGCAGACTAGCCATGACTTTGTGGGACACAGCATTGACTTACCAAATACATCTGCAGGCACAGTTCCTGCCAGGAAAGGTAAATACTCTGGCAGATGAACTAAGCAGAAACCTCATGGATCCCCACAAGTGGAAATTGGATCCACAAGTCTTCAGCATGATAACAAGGAAATGGGGATGCCCGGACATAGATCTATTTGCCTCACCTCACAACTGCCAACTAGAGAGATTCTGCACAAGGACTTATCACACACAAGCATGGAAAGTGGATGCCCTATCTTTCAGCTGGAAAAACTTAACAGTATATGCCTTTCCTCCTCTGCCTCTCCTCCCCAAGGTACTCCTAAAGGTCAGACAGGAGAAGGCAAAAATGATACGGATTGCCCCAGACTGGCCACGCCAGTACTGGTATCCAATCCTAAGGAACTTGTCTCAATGCCCAGCCTGGACCTTACCTAAAGTACCTCACCTACTGACCCAGCAGAACAATCGGATCCTGCACAGCCAACTCAAGACCTTAAATCTGGCAGCATGGCGGATAATGTAGTCATACAAAACACACCTCTCACTAAAGCGGTGATGGATGTCATTTTGGAGGCCAGGAGGCCTAGTACTAGAAAATCTTATGCTGGAAAATGGAAGAGATTCTGTGCTTGGAACCAGGCACAAGGAATTGACACAGCTGTACCAAACATTCCTCAGATTTTGCAATACTTGACTGAGATGCTGGACAAAGGCTTATCTTTTTCATCTATAAAAATTCATGCCTCTGCCATTTTGGCTCATTACAATACAGAGCCACCAATCTTTTCTCATCCTTTAAGGCAGTACCTCAGATAGGCCAAAAATTTAAGGCCTCCAAGGAGATCACCAATACCTGCATGGGACCTCAATTATGTCTTGGAAAAACTCACCCTGCCTCCTTTCAAGCCAGCCGCTGCAGCTGATATAAAGTTTTTATCTTGGAAAACAGCTCTGCTCATAGCAATAACTTCTGCAAGACGACTCTCAGAGCTACAGGCACTCATGGCTGTGGAACCTTTTATCATTTTTTATCCAGACAAGGTGTCTCTGAGGACAAACCCGATATTTATGCCTAAGGTAGTGTCCAGTGTGGCCCTTAACCAAACTATTCATCTGCCTACCTTTTATCCAAACCCACAGAATAAGGGGAGATAATTCTGCATTCCTTGGACATACACAGACAGCTATGCTTCTATTTGAACAGAACCAAAGCTTTCAGAAAGACAGAGCAATTACTAGTGGCATATGCTGCTGGATCACAAGGAAAGGCTATCTCAAAGCAGACCATTTCAAAGTGGATAGGCCACTGCATTCGTTTCTGCTATTTTTAACATGGCAAGCCAGTACCTAAGGGCATTAGGCCACATTCAACCAGAGCAGCAGCCACTTCAGCAGCCTTCCTCAGGGGAGTACCAACCAAAGACAGTTTAGAGGCTGCTACTTGGAGTTCAGTGCACACCTTCACCAAGCACTATCACTTACTACTCTACTCTAAATCCAGGGCAGGCTTTGCCACTGCAGTTCTGCAGGGCTTAATAGCCGCCCCTAATGCTATTTAGCTCCAGCCTCCCAACCTTAGCTTTGGGATTCAACCCAATTGTAATGACTGCAACAGTGAGACACAAAGAACATAGTAGAGTTTTGTACACTTACCATAAATGTAGATGTTCGAGTGTATTCACTGTTGCAGTCCAGGTTACCCATCCGCCATCCCCCATTACTTTGCTGGAACTTATCTGTATTTCTCTATTCTATACAACCTATGTGGTGTATTTGCCTGTAGATGAAGCCAAAATATATATTTTGGTGCATGCATGTTTATTGACATATTTTTAGCCTACCCTTTTGGGGGCACCTGACATCTGGGGCAAGAAAAACTGAAAAAAATGACGTCTGCTGCATCTTTTATACCCCTGGCGCACTGACGTCAGGGAAGAGGCGACAGCAACTGACTCCGGACCTAGACTTTGGAATTCAGGCCGACTGAGGGTAGCTTGGCCAGCAGGATAACCCAATTGTAATGACTGCAACAGTGAATACACTCGAACAGCTACATTTATGGTAAGTGTACACTACTGTACTTTCTTTTGTTGGGCAGGCATAAATCAGGTTGATCCCTTTACTGCTCCCATTTCTAAGATTCTTGAATTTCTTGCTGAAACCTTTGAGGAGCAGCTGCAGCTACTATCAGAGTTCAGTTAGCTGCCATTTCTAATTTCCGTATGGGAGAAATGGGGTCCAGTATCATATCCCATAATCTGTGCAAGGCATTCCTAAAGGGAATTACCCTCTTAAGACCTCCAATAAGAGAACCCCCCCCCCCTGATCTAAATTTAGTTTTAGACGCACTGATTCTTCCCCCCTTTGAACCATCTGCTTCTTGTCCGCTCAAATTTCTGACTTGGAAGACCATTTTATTGGTTGCAATTACCTCCGCCAGAAGGGTTTCAGAATTACAGGCCTTATCTATTCATCCCCCATACGTGTTTTTCTATAAAGATCGTGTTTCTCTCAGAACCAACCCCTCTTTCTTACCCAAGGTATGTTCTGTCTACAATTTGAATCAATCCACAGAGCTTCCTGATGTCCTTCATGGATGCATCTGCAGTCATAACAACTGGGTTGTCCTGTCGTCAGGCAGCCCTTCGGTCGGCCGGATTCCAAAGTCTGGGTCCGGCTTTGGCTGATGTCGCACTTCACCCGACGTCATCTCTGCTGGTCTTCGGGTATAAAGGCATCAGCCGACGCCATTTTCCTCAGTCTTTCTTGCCGCGTGGCGCCCGAAGCAGAAGCTGTTCGCAAGTGCCGGTCGGTCAGATCCAGAGATTACTACTACCGAATACTACCAAGACTTCTAAAAGCTAAGTACCCGTTAGGGACTCTTTCTTGCCTCAGCCGATGTCAGAAAAAGTCAGTAACTGTTTAACTTGTGGGAAACAAATACCTCGTAAAGATTTCCACTCTTACTGTTTGCCTTGCTTAGGCCCAGACCACGTAGCAGCCTGTTCGGCCTGCGCTTCCTTCAACCGACGCTAAAGCGTCAGTCGGAGTTTGCTGAACAGTTTTTCGGCTCAGACTTTGCGTACATTATGCCGTCGGATCCTCCGACTACCCAAATTATTAAAAACGCAAGGAAAAAGACCGACAGCGTCAGCGGTTTCGGCGAAACCACGGTGAAGCAAGTCATGAGTGTCTCTGTTTCAGCCGAACCGAGAAAACTGGTCAATCTCCAGCGAATCCATGGCTACTACTGAGGCTCCTGCTACCTTACCTGAATCGGCCTCAGAAATTTTGCCTACAACCGTGGTTTTTACTGATTTATCAGGCACCATCCCTTTGGATGTCTCTACCCCAGCACGTGGTGCTGCTAGACCCCCTGCAACCATGTCTATCAAGGCCTTTGCCAGGGCCAAAGCAGCCAAATCTGCTAAGTCAGTGCCTGTTAAACCTCCCTCACACAGGCCCACTTCTAGTTCACAAATGCTTACTCTGGCAGAAGATTTAATATCCTTAATTAGGGGATCCCAATCTCACCCAGACAGGGCCTCTCAGCCCCTGAAAAGAGACCTAGGACAGAGCCCCGAGCCAGTGTCCTCTGAGGCTTCTGCGGATGACTCCGACATTTCAGAACAGCCAGAGGACCCTTTTTCTACATATGAAGACTCCGATGCTGAAGAATCCATTCGAGCTGCCTCTCCACCAGAGGAATTTTCCTTTGGGGAAACCTTGCATGCCATGAGAGAACAATTCCAATGGCAGGGACAAGATTTCTCAGACTCAAGAAAAAGGCTTAGGACTTTTCTACACTTACCACAACATAGGCCCTTAGCTATACCTCCTGTTTTACCTGTTGTGGATGACGCATTTAATGATGTCTGCACTGCTCCAGATTCTTTACCTCCAGCCCCTGCCAAACCTGATAGATATTACAGGGTACCTGACACTCATCACCACCTATACAAGGCCCCTCTGGCAGACCCGAAACTATTTCCCAGGGGCCTAAGGCAGTAACCGACCACAGCAAAAACCCTATTCCTTCAGAAAGGGAATCCAGGTCCTTAGACAGATTGGGGAAAAAAGTTTACACCTCTGCTACTCTCTCAGCTAGAGCTTTAAACTGTCAATTTCACATGATCCAATACCAAGAGTTTATGCTTGATCAGTTAACTAAAAAAGTATCCTCTGATGAATCTTTAGACAAGAAATATGTATTAGAAATGGTAAATAACATACAACAAGTTAGTAACCATTCCTTAAAATGTGGCTATGATGCACTGGAGGCTTCATTTAGATCAGCCATGACTGGCACAGTGATAAGAAGACATGCATGGCTGAAAGAACAGGTCTTACCGGATCATGTTAAAGCAAAGCTATTGGATGCTCCCATGGATAAGGCCAGTTTATTTGGTACACCTGCCCAGCAGGTTATGAAGAAAATGGAAGAAAAGGCAAAATCTGTACAAACAGTTAAAGATTTCTTACAGGTTCAGCCCCCAAGGTTTAGCAGGAACTGGCCTGCCAAAATTGGTCCTTTCCTGACTCCACAAGATCCCAAAGGGCAGAAACAGGCGATCCAGAGGCAGAAATCAATCCAGAGGAGGTGCCTACAGAGGACGACAGTGGCAAGGTAATAACAGAGGCACAGACACAACCACTGCCACTGCAACAGGACAATCACAGTGACTTGACTCTAACTCCGCCTACCAGGGAGCAAATAGCAGCACCATTAGGCGGAAAGTTAGCCTTATTTTCGAAAAATTGGCACTATATCACAAAAGACAAGTGGATTTTGCAAACCATAGACCAAGGCTACCGGTTCCACTTCCACACCTTGCCAAAAGAGGAATGCCAAACCTGCCTCCAAATCAAAAAATAGAAGCTCTACAGCAGATAACGAAATTATCCAAGATGAGAGCTGTGGAAAGAGTACCAATAACAGAACAGGGCAAAGGATTCTACTCCAGACTCTTCCTAGTACCAAGAAAAGAGAAAAGTTGGAGACCTATTCTCGACCTGTCCATCTTAAACACATATATATCATTGTCCCAAAATTCAAAATGCTGACCCTACAGCAACTTCTTCCCATGCGGGGCAAGGAGTGTTGGCTGGTAACTCTAGATCTCAAGGAGGCATACCTGCACGTCCCCATTCGACCCAATTTCAGAAGATACCTCAGATTTCTTGCAGGATCAGAGCATTATCAATTCTCAGCATTGCCCTTTGGCTTATCTACTGCGCCCAGAGTATTCACAAAATGCCTGGCATCAGTAATCGCTCACTGCAGACTACAGGGAATACAAATTTATCCATACCTGGACGACTGCCTGCTACAAGCGGACAACAAAAGCAAGCTGACAACAGATTTACAAAGGGTCATTTACTTGCTACAAGCCCTGGGATACACAGTCAACTTACAAAAGTCAAGGCTGATACCATCCCAGACAAGAACATTCTTGGGCGCGGAATTGGACACAGTAAAACAAATGGCATTCCTAACTGCAGAAAAACAAAAAGAATTCCCTCTTTACTTCTTGGCATTAACAAGACAGAACAAACTAACAGCAAGAAAAGTTCTGCAGGCCTTGGGCTTCATGGCATCATGCATAATCTTGGTCCCACATGCCAGACTGCATATGAGAAAACTACAGTGGTACCTAAAGAATTTATGGTCTCAACACAGGCACAGCCTAGAAGCAGAAATACCATTAATCCCATGCCTAAAACAGGAATTCCTCTGGTGGGCCCAAGCATGCCAGTCAAACCCAGGCCTACCCTTCCACAAGTTTCGAACAAGCCAAACCATCACAACAGACGCCTCAGACCTAGGATGGGGGGTGCACATGCTGGACAAATGCGTACAAGGATTGTGGACTCAGGACCAGCTGCACCTGCACATAAACCAAAAAGAAATGCTGGCAGTAAAACTGGCAATCCAAAAATTCAGACCATTCCTCAAAGAAGGCCATTTGATGATAAGGACAGACAACACCACAGTCATGTGGTACATCAACAAACAGGGAGGCACTCATTCATACCCCCTATGCAGAATGACTTTGGACCTTTGGAATCTGGCTCTCAGCTACAACATCCAGTTACAGGCAATATTTGTACCGGGAAAGAGAACACCCTAGCAGACATGTTAAGCAGAACCACCTCGGATGCTCACGAATGGATGCTACACCCAGACATCTTCAAGACCATCACAAAGAAATGGGGAATGCCACAAATAGATCTATTCGCTTCCCCTCTCAATCACCAGCTCAAAATATTCTGCACAAGGACATTCCACCCACTTGCATGGAAGGTGGATTCTCTTTCCTTCAGCTGGACAGGTCTGACAGCATATGCATTTCCACCTCTTCCCTTGATACACAAGGTATTACTGAAAATCAAAGAGGAACGTCCAAGGATAATCCTGATAACTCCGAACTGGCCAAGACAACACTGGTACCCATTGCTGAGGAGCATGTCTCAGGAGAAAATGTGGTCAATACCCCTGATGCCTTTGATGTTAACTCAGAACAACTACAGCATCATGCATCCAAACCTAAAAACTTTGCAACTGACTGCCTGGAACATCACATAGCAGCAACTCAGCCAGATCTTTCCCAAAGGGTTAAAGACATTATCCTTGAAGCCCGCAGACCTTCAACAAGAAGGAACTATGCAGGAAAATGGAAAAGGTTTGTCATTTGGAGTACTGAAAGAGGAAAAGATGTGTCGAATATAGATATTGCAAACATTCTGGAGTACTTGGCAGAGCTTTTACATACAGGCCTGTCCTATTCCTCCATCAAGATACATACATCAGCTATTTCAGCAGAATACAGCTTTGATCCACCTGTCTTTTCACATCCTCTACTCAGGCAGTTCCTCAGAGGGATCAAGAATGTAAAACCTCCAAGGAAACCACCATTACCAGCATGGGACTTGAACTTTGTGCTAGAAAAGTTGACACTCCCTCCGTTCGAACCAGCAGCAACAGCAGATCTACAGCACCTATCATGGAAAACTGCTTTCCTACTGGCAATTACCTCAGCAAGGAGGGTTTCGGAACTACAGGCCTTAATGGCAGTACAACCCTTTCTAATCTTCCATACAGATAGGGTGTCCATGAGAACTAATCCTACATTTATGCCTAAGGTGGTATCCAGAGTGTCTTTAAACCAGGCAATCCACCTACCTACCTTCTTTCCCAATCCACAAAACAGAGGGAAAAGAATGCTGCATACCTTGACGTACATAGACAGCTACGCTACTACCTGGACAGAACCAAAGTAACAGAAAAACTGACCAGCTTTTGGTAGCCTATGCAACAGGAGGGAAGGAAAAGCAATTTCAAACAGACAATCTCCAAATGGATAGGAAATTGCATAAGATTTTGTTACTCCTTCCATGGAAAACCAATTCCACAGAACATAAGGCCTCATTCTACAAGGGCTACAGCCACTACCACAGCTTTCTTACGAGGAGTGGCAACCAAGGACATTATTGAGGCTGCTACTTGGACCTCCGTGCATACATTTGCCAAGCATTATAATTTACCTCTATATTCTAGATCCCGAGCAGGGTTTGCCTCTGCTGTATTGCAAGGGATCCTAACCACACCATAATTTTATCTTCCTCCTCCCCTAGTTGGCTATGGTATTCTACCCAGTTGTTATGACTGCAGATGCATCCATGAAGGACATAGTACAGTTTTGTACCTACCATAAATGTAGATGTCGAACTGGATAGCATCTGCAGTCAGATTACCCTCCCTCCTTCCCCTCTGTGGTACTCCTAGGGTATTTATCCTCCTAATAGCTAGCTGGGGAGGGGGAGTCTCTTATGGTGTATTTGTTTATATATATGTACATACATGCTTACTTTTTGTGTTTGCCTTCTATCTTTTGGAAACATTGGCATTTATCCAAAATTTAGCCTTCCAAGAGGGCAACTGGCATCTGGGGCAAGAAACACTGAGGAAAATGGCGTTGGCTGGTGGCTTTTATACCGAAAACCAGCAGAGATGACGTCGGGTGAAGTGCGACATCAGCCGGCGGACCCAGACTTTGGAATCCGGCCGACCGAAGGGCTGCCTGACGACAGGACAACCCAGTTGTTATGACTGCAGATGCTATCCAGTTCGGACATCTACATTTATGGTAGGTACAAAACTGTACTTTTTCTTTCCCAATCATGGCAACAAGGCAAAGTATAAGCTTCATCAATTGGATGTTCATAGACAGTTAAGTTTCTGTTTACACAGGACCAAGGACGTCAGAAAATCTGACCAATTGTTCATATCATTTGCAGACAGTAAGAAAGGTTGTGCAGTCTCAAAGGTGACTCTGTGTATGTGGCTTTCAGACATTATAAAAATATGCCTACAATTTGTGTAAACAAAAACTTCCAGGCAAAATTAAAGGACACTCAACAAGGGCTTTGGCTACCTCTATTGCTTTTCAGGCCAGACTGCCTTTGGATTTAATCTGTGCGGCAGCTACATGGGCTAATCCTCATACCTTAAGCACTCATTACAAAGTAGATGTGGCCTCCTGGAACAGCGCATCCTTTGGTTCCACGGTCCTGAAGAGTTTTTTCCAGTGAGCCACCCAAGAATCAGGTGCTGGGGACGCTGTCCCAAACCGCAAGAATGAAGGTGAGATATGGACGACAAAACATAAAGAAGTTATGTACTCACCATAACATTCCATGATGTTCTTCGTGTTTCACTGTTGCAGTCATTTCATTTGGTAATCTGCTGGCAGGTTTCCCTCAGTCGGCCTGAATAAAGTCTTGGGTCCTGCGTCAGTTGCTGTCTCCTCTTCCATGACGTCATGTCATCAGGGGTATAAAACATGCAGCCAACGCCATTTTATTCAGTCTTTCTTGCCGCGCGATGCCCGAAGCACAAGCCGTTCGCAAGTGCCGGTCGGCCGATTCCTGAAATTTTCGCATTCGAGTTTCAGAACCGAAGTCTTCAAACTAAAGCTAAGTACCCCGTTTGGGAAACTTTTTTTCTTGCTCCTTAACGATGTCAGTAAAAGTTAATTGCATTACTTGTGGGAAGCAAGTACCTCAGAAGGATTTTCATTTGTACTGTATTCCTTGCCTAGGCCCACATCATAACTTGCCTTGCTGTCGGTTTTGTGCTAGATTTAACCAACGCACTATTAAGCATCAGTATATTTTTACTTCTAAATATTTTGGATGAAGATTTAATTAGCCTGAAATGTCATCGGTTAGCAATCCGACTACCGGAGCTCACAAAAAACGCAAAGAAAAAGACAGACAGACTGTCGAGGTCCAAAACAGACGAAGCTTCTCTTAAGCCAGTTGCCGGTTCGCCGGTACTTGGGCGCTTTCGCAGCCCCTGATACCCGCTAGTTTTGAGTCGCAGGCCTCTACCGAGACCCATTCGGAGTCTGGTATGCCGCGAGATTCTCAGAGTATTGAACCCGTGGATGTCTCTTCCTTGGATGGGTCCAGAGCCACTGAACAGGCACCGGCTTTTGAGGGTGAGGACTCAACATTTTTATATTAAACCGATGCCAACCTCAAAAACAAGGTCAAAAAGTCTTGTATGTCTAAAAAACCGACGCATGAGCCACGTGCTCAGGCCCCTATGCCTAAAAAACAGATGATCAAAATGGTTGAGGAGTTAATTTCCTTGATCAGGGGTTCCCAACCCCCCCTGCTAAGAGGCCTAGGCAAGGCACTGATTATGAATCTTCAGATCAGGTTTCCATTTCTTCTGATTCCTCTTCTGATCTGGAATTTTCTGTTCCACCCTACGAGGATTCTGATGCAGAGGTGTCCATCCCATCTGCATCTCCTCCTGAGGATTACTCTTTTGGAGAGACTTTGCATACTTTAAGGGAACATTTTCACTGGGAGAGTCAGGACTTCTCTGAAACAAAAAAGAGGCTTAGGGATTTCCTCCTTCTACCTCCGCATAGGTCTTTGGCAATACCTCCTGTATTAGACATTGTTTGTGTTTTACGGAATCAAGCATGGCTCCTGACCCTCCCTCCGACTCCTAGCAAGACAGACCGATAATGCAGGGTTCCTGACTCCCACAAATTTCTATTCAAAAATCCTGCAGCTGATCCTGAGACTATTTCACAGGGTCCCAAGGGTGTAAAGGCCTCTACAGCCAAAAATCCTACCCCCTCTGATAGAGATTTCAGGGCGCTGGATAGATGGGGAAAGAAGATTTGTACGTCTGCAACCTTGGCAATCAGGGCCTTAAACTGCCAGTTTCATATGCTTAAATATCAACAGCATGTTTTGAGCTTACTGAAACAGAAAATGATGATTTCTGATTGTGTGGATAATAGTTACAGGAATTATTGCATTCAGCAGAACAGGTTGGAAAGCATACTTTTCAATGTGGTTTTGATTCCTTGGAGGTCTCTTGCAGGGCCGCAGTTACTGGATCTGTGATTAAGAAGGCATGCCTGGCTCAAGGAGCAAAATCTGCCTGATCATGTTAAAGCTAAATTGTTGGATGCCCCCTTGCAGTATGATACTCTGTTTGGTAATAAGGCAGAAAAGAGGTTTTAAAGAAAATGTAAGACAAAGCTAAATCTATGCAAACTGTATAAGATTTCTTGCAAGTGCAGCCACCCAGATTCAGTAGGCACTGGCTTACTAAAAATTGGTCCTTTCCTGTGTCCAACAGAGCCACTCAAGGCAAATCCAGGCGCTCAAAAGGCTCCAGATACCAATCACAGGGTTCTTACAAGTCAAAGCAATGGAGTGCCTCCACCTCCAAATCTGGAGGAAACAAAGCACAACCCTACAGTAAGCAGTCTCAATGACTTTCCTCTTCCATCACCAAGCACTTATCTTTTGGCAGCCCCCTTGGGGGTGAAACTAGCACTTCATGCTCAAAATTGGCAGTTAATTACCCAGGACAAGTGGGTATTAAACATAGTATCCCAGGGTTACAGATTTTATTTCCATACTTTGCCAATTCCAACCGGATGGCCAGATCTGCCACACAGTCAGTAAGCAGAGGCTCAGAAACAAGTTATGTCCCTCATGGATGTGGGGGCTATTCAGCCAGTACCAGAAAAGGAAAAAGGACAAGGTTTTTATTCAAGACTTTTCCTGGTACCCAGAAAAGACCATTCTTGGCGTCAAGTACTGGACTTATCGATTTTGAACACATTCCTGGACATTCCAAAATTCAAAATGCTGACTTTACAACAGCTACTGCCTATGCTGGGCAGTAAAGCTTGGTTAGTGACTCTAGACTTAAGAGGCATACCTGCATATCCCAATAAGGGAATCATGCAGAAGATACCTATGCTTCAAGGCAGGTTTTTTGCATTACCAATTCTCTGCACTGCCCTTTGGCTTATCTACTGCACCCAGGGTCTTTACAAAGTGCCTGGTACCAGTAATTGTATTCTGCAGACAGAGGCATACAAATTTATCGTTATCTGGACTGTCTCATTCAAGCAGAGGTCAAGGACACTCTTCTTCAGCATCTGGCATTTGTAAAAAGGCTTCTAACATGCCTAGGGTACACAATAAACAAAAAGAAATCCCAACTGGTAACCTCTCAAATAATTACATTCCTGGGTGCAAGCTTGACTACAGCTGCCCAGATGGCTTACCTTACGCCAGACAAAACCGTTAGCTGACAACATACTTCAAATAAATGGTGACAAAAACCCAGTTATCTGCAAGACAAATTCTGCAGGCTTTGGGGTTCATGGCATCCTGCATTCTACTAATTCCATATTTGAGACTGCATATGAGGAAACTTCAATGGTACCTAAAAAGTTTTATGGAGTCAACATGGTCAGTCTGGAAACAATGATTCCTCTCATTCCCTGTCTACAACAGGAGTTTCTTTGGTGGGCAGAGACATGTCACCAAAACAAGGGTCTGTCATTCACTCTACCTCCTACCACCCAAACCCTAACTACAGACGCATCAGACTATGCTTGGGGGGCCCACCTCGCGGGGAGATGCATTCAGGGCAAATGGAGCCCAAAACAAATGCATCTGCATTTCAACCAGAAAGAGATGCTAGCTGTTCAGAATGCTCTGACAGCCTTCAAGGACTTACTTCATCCAGGACAACTACTGATAAAGAAAGACAACACCACGGTTATGTGGTACATAAACAAGCAGGGGGGTACATATTCCTACCCCCTTTGCAGACTAGCCATGGCATTGTGGAACACAGCTTTGACTTACCAAATAAATCTTCAAGCTCAATTCCTGCCAGGAAAACAAAATATTCTGGCAGATGACCTAAGCAGAAATCTTATGGACCTGCACGAATGGAAACTGGATCCACAAATCTTCAGCATGTTAACGCAGAAATGGTGGAGCCCAGACATAGATCTATTTGCCTCTCCCCAAAATTATCAGTTGGACAAATTCTGCAAAAGAACTCATCACAAAAAAGCATGGAAAGTGGATGTCCTATCCTTCAGTTGGAAAAACCCATCAGTCTATGCCTTTCCCCCTTTGCCTCTTCTCTCCAAGGTCTTACTAAAAGTCAGACGGGAAAAAACAAAAATGATCCTACTTACTCCGGACTGGCCTCGCCAGCACTGGTAACCGCTTCTAAAGAGTATGATTCAACTTCCTCCTTGGTACTTGCCTCACATACCTCATCTACTGTCTCAGCAGAACAGTCAAATTCTGCACACTCAGCTCCAAACTCTGAATCTTGCAGCATGGATGATCATTTAATTATTTAAACAACACCTCTCAGTAAATCTGTGATGGATGTCATTTTGGAAGCCAGAAGGCCTAGTACTAGAAAATCTTATGCTGATAAATGGAAGAGATTCTGTGCTTGGAACCAAGCACAAGGAACAGACAGCAAAGCCCAATATTCCTCAGATTTTGCAATATTTGACTGAGATGCTTGACAAGGGCCTATCTTTTTCTTCAATAAAAATCCATGCCTCTGCCATCTCGGCTCATTACAACACAGAGCCTCCCCTCTTTTCTCATCTTTTACTTAAACAGTATCTTAGAGGGGGCAAGGCCTCCCAGAAGATCACCAACTCCTGCATGGGACCTCAATTTTGTGCTGGAAAAACTCACCCTGCCTCCTTTTGAGCCAGCA